>NW_024061617.1:74348-108032 GCF_016432855.1 Salvelinus namaycush | reverse complement strand
TCTATACTGATGCCTAGTCACTTTACCCTGCCTTCATGTACATATCTACCTCAAATACCTTATTATTATCTATCCTGATGCCTAGTCACTTTACCCTGCCTTCATGTACATATCTACATCAAACACCTTATTATTATCTATCCTGATGTCTAGTCACTTTACCCTGCCTTCATGTACATATCTACCTCAAATACCTTATTATCTATCCTGATGCCTAGTCACTTTACCCTGCCTTCATGTACATATCTACCTCAAATACCTTATTATTATCTATCCTGACGTCTAGTCACTTTACCCTGCCTTCATGTACATATCTACCTCAAATACCTTATTATTATCTATCCTGATGCCTAGTCACTTTACCCTGCCTTCATGTACATATCTACCTCAAATACCTTATTATTATCTATCCTGATGCCTAGTCACTTTACCCTGCCTTCATGTACATATCTACCTCAAATACCTTATTATTATCTATCCTGATGTCTAGTCACTTTACCCTGCCTTCATGTACATATCTACCTCAAATACCTTATTATTATCTATCCTGATGCCTAGTCACTTTACCCTGCCTTCATGTACATATCTACCTCAAATACCTTATTATCTATCCTGATGCCTAGTCACTTTACCCCACTTTCATGTACATATCTACCTCAAATACATTATTGTTATCTATCCTGATGCCTAGTCACTTTACCCTGCCTTCATGTACATATCTACCTCAAATACCTTATTATCTATCCTGATGCCTAGTCACTTTACCCCACTTGCATGTACATATCTACCTCAAATACCTTATTATTATCTATCCTGATGCCTAGTCACTTTACCCTGCCTTCATGTACATATCTACCTCAAATACCTTATTATTATCTATCCTGATGTCTAGTCACTTTACCCTGCCTTCATGTACATATCTACCTCAAATACCTTATTATTATCTATCCTGATGCCTAGTCACTTTACCCTGCCTTCATGTACATATCTACCTCAAATACCTTATTATTATCTATCCTGACGTCTAGTCACTTTACCCTGCCTTCATGTACATATCTACCTCAAATACCTTATTATTATCTATCCTGATGCCTAGTCACTTTACCTTTCCTCCATGTACATATCTACCTCAAATACCTTATTATTATCTATCCTGATGTCTAGTCACTTTACCCTGCCTTCATGTACATATCTACCTCAAATACCTTATTATTATCTATCCTGATGTCTAGTCCCTTTACCCTGCCTTCATGTACATATCTACCTCAAATACCTTATTATTATCTATCCTGATGCCTAGTCACTTTACCCTGCCTTCATGTACATATCTACCTCAAATACCTTATTATTATCTATCCTGATGTCTAGTCACTTTACCCTGCCTTCATGTACATATCTACCTCAAATACCTTATTATTATCTATCCTGATGCCTAGTCACTTTACCCTGCCTTCATGTACATATCTACCTCAAATACCTTATTATTATCTATCCTGATGCCTAGTCACTTTACCCTGCCTTCATGTACATATCTACCTCAAATACCTTATTATTATCTATCCTGATGTCTAGTCACTTTACCCTGCCTTCATGTACATATCTACCTCAAATACCTTATTATTATCTATCCTGATGCCTAGTCACTTTACCCTGCCTTCATGTACATATCTACCTCAAATACCTTATTATTATCTATCCTGATGTCTAGTCACTTTACCCTGCCTTCATGTACATATCTACCTCAAATACCTTATTATTATCTATCCTTATGCCTAGTCACTTTACCCTGCCTTCATGTACATATCTACCTCAAATACCTTATTATTATCTATCCTGATGTCTAGTCACTTTACCCTGCCTTCATGTACATATCTACCTCAAATACCTTATTATTATCTATCCTGATGCCTAGTCACTTTACCCTGCCTTCATGTACATATCTACCTCAAATACCTTATTATCTATCCTGATGCCTAGTCACTTTACCCCACTTTCATGTACATATCTACCTCAAATACCTTATTGTTATCTATCCTGATGCCTAGTCACTTTACCCTGCCTTCATGTACATATCTACCTCAAATACCTTATTATCTATCCTGATGCCTAGTCACTTTACCCCACTTGCATGTACATATCTACCTCAAATACCTTATTGTCTATCCTGATGCCTAGTCACTTTACCCTGCCTTTATGTACATATCTACATCAAACACCTTATTATTATCTATCCTGATGTCTAGTCACTTTACCCTGCCTTCATGTACATATCTACCTCAAATACCTTATTATTATCTATCCTGATGCCTAGTCACTTTACCCTGCCTTCATGTACATATCTACCTCAAATACCTTATTATTATCTATCCTGACGTCTAGTCACTTTACCCTGCCTTCATGTACATATCTACCTCAAATACCTTATTATTATCTATCCTGATGCCTAGTCACTTTACCCTGCCTTCATGTACATATCTACCTCAAATACCTTATTATTATCTATCCTTATGCCTAGTCACTTTACCCTGCCTTCATGTACATATCTACCTCAAATACCTTATTATTATCTATCCTGATGCCTAGTCACTTTACCCTGCCTTCATGTACATATCTACCTCAAATACCTTATTATTATCTATCCTGATGCCTAGTCACTTTACCCTGCCTTCATGTACATATCTACCTCAAATACCTTATTATTATCTATCCTGATGTCTAGTCACTTTACCCTGCCTTCATGTACATATCTACCTCAAATACCTTATTATTATCTATCCTGATGCCTAGTCACTTTACCCTGTCCTTCATGTACATATCTACCTCAAATACCTTATTATTATCTATCCTGATGCCTCGTCACTTTACCCTGCCTTCATGTACATATCTACCTCAAATACCTTATTATTATCTATCCTGATGCCTAGTCACTTTACCCTCTCCTTCATGTACATATCTACCTCAAATACCTTATTATTATCTATCCTGATGCCTAGTCACTTTACCCTGCCTTCATGTACATATCTACCTCAAATACCTTATTATTATCTATCCTGATGCCTCGTCACTTTACCCTGCCTTCATGTACATATCTACCTCAAATACCTTATTATTATCTATCCTGATGCCTCGTCACTTTACCCTGCCTTCATGTACATATCTACCTCAAATACCTTATTATTATCTATCCTGATGCCTAGTCACTTTACCCTGCCTTCATGTACATATCTACCTCAAATACCTTATTATTATCTATCCTGATGCCTAGTCACTTTACCCTGCCTTCATGTACATATCTACCTCAAATACCTTATTATTATCTATCCTGATGCCTAGTCACTTTACCCTGCCTTCATGTACATATCTACCTCAAATACCGTATTATTATCTATCCTGATGCCTAGTCACTTTACCCTGCCTTCATGTACATATCTACCTCAAATACCTTATTATTATCTATCCTGATGCCTAGTCACTTTACCCTGCCTTCATGTACATATCTACCTCAAATACCTTATTATTATTATTTTTATTATCTAACCTGGTACTTCCTGTATATAGCTCCACATTGCTATGGTACTGGTACTTCCTGTATATAGCTCCACATTGATATGGTACTGGTACTTCCTGTATATAGCTCCACATTGATATGGTACTGGTACTCCCTGTATATGGCTCCACATTGATATGGTACTGGTACTCCCTGTACATAGTGCATGTGACAAATAACATTTTTTTTTATTTTTTATTTGAACTGGGAGTGTACCCTGCCGTCACACTGTCTGTCCCTGAACTGGTAGTGTACCCTGCCGTCACACTGTCTGTCCCTGAACTGGTAGTGTACCCTGCCGTCACACTGTCTGTCCCTGAACTGGTAGTGTACCCTGCCATCACACTGTCTGTCCCTGAACTGGGAGTGTACCCTGCCGTCACACTGTCTGTCCCTGAACTGGTAGTGTACCCTGCCCTTACACTGTCTGTCCCTGAACTGGGAGTGTACCCTGCCATTACACTGTCTGTCCCTGAACTGGGAGTGTACCCTGCCCTTACACTGTCTGTCCCTGAACTGGTAGTGTACCCTGCCCTTACACTGTCTGTCCCTGAACTGGGAGTGTACCCTGCCATTACACTGTCTGTCCCTGAACTGGGAGTGTACCCTGCCCTTACACTGTCTGTCCCTGAACTGGGAGTGTACCCTGCCGTCACACTGTCTGTCCCTGAACTGGGCGTGTACCCTGCCGTCACACTGTCTGTCCCTGAACTGGGAGTGTACCCTGCCCTTACACTGTCTGTCCCTGAACTGGGAGTGTACCCTGCCGTTACACTGTCTGTCCCTGAACTGGTAGTGTACCCTGCCGTTACACTGTCTGTCCCTGAACTGGGAGTGTACCCTGCCCTTACACTGTCTGTCCCTGAACTGGGAGTGTACCCTGCCCTTACACTGTCTGTCCCTGAACTGGGAGTGTACCCTGCCATTACACTGTCTGTCCCTGAACTGGGAGTGTACCCTGCCCTTACACTGTCTGTCCCTGAACTGGGAGTGTACCCTGCCCTTACACTGTCTGTCCCTGAACTGGGAGTGTACCCTGCCCTTACACTGTCTGTCCCTGAACTGGGAGTGTACCCTGCCGTCACACTGTCTGTCCCTGAACTGGTAGTGTACCCTGCCGTTACACTGTCTGTCCCTGAACTGGGAGTGTACCCTGCATCACACTGTCTGTCCCTGAACTGGGAGTGTACCCTGCCGTTACACTGTCTGTCCCTGAACTGGTAGTGTACCCTGCCGTTACACTGTCTGTCCCTGAACTGGGAGTGTACCCTGCCGTTACACTGTCTGTCCCTGAACTGGGAGTGTACCCTGCCGTCACACTGTCTGTCCCTGAACTGGGAGTGTACCCTGCCGTCACACTGTCTGTCCCTGAACTGGGAATGTACCCTGCCGTTACACTGTCTGTCCCTGAACTGGTAGTGTACCCTGCCATCACACTGTCTGTCTCTGAACTGGGAGTGTACCCTGCCGTTACACTGTCTGTCCCTGAACTGGTAGTGTACCCTGCCCTTACACTGTCTGTCCCTGAACTGGGAGTGTACCCTGCCGTTACTCTGTCTGTCCCTGAACTGGGAGTGTACCCTGCCGTCACACTGTCTGTCCCTGAACTGGTAGTGTACCCTGCCGTTACACTGTCTGTCCCTGAACTGGGAGTGTACCCTGCCGTTACACTGTCTGTCCCTGAACTGGGAGTGTACCCTGCCGTTACACTGTCTGTCCCTGAACTGGGAGTGTACCCTGCCCTTACACTGTCTGTCCCTGAACTGGTAGTGTACCCTGCCCTTACACTGTCTGTCCCTGAACTGGTAGTGTACCCTGCCCTTACACTGTCTGTCCCTGAACTGGGAGTGTACCTTGCCGTTACACTGTCTGTCCCTGAACTGGTAGTGTACCCTGCCCTTACACTGTCTGTCCCTGAACTGGTAGTGTACCCTGCCGTCACACTGTCTGTCCCTGAACTGGGAGTGTACCCTGCCGTTACACTGTCTGTCCCTGAACTGGGAGTGTACCCTGCCCTTACACTGTCTGTCCCTGAACTGGGAGTGTACCCTGCCCTTACACTGTCTGTCCCTGAACTGGGAGTGTACCATGCCGTTACACTGTCTGTCCCTGAACTGGGAGTGTACCCTGCCGTTACACTGTCTGTCCCTGAACTGGTAGTGTACCCTGCCCTTACACTGTCTGTCCCTGAACTGGTAGTGTACCCTGCCGTTACACTGTCTGTCCCTGAACTGGTAGTGTACCCTGCCGTTATACTGTCTGTCCCTGAACTGGTAGTGTACCCTGCCGTTACACTGTCTGTCCCTGAACTGGTAGTGTACCCTGCCGTTACACTGTCTGTCCCTGAACTGGTAGTGTACCCTGCCGTTACACTGTCTGTCCCTGAACTGGGAGTGTACCCTGCCGTCACACTGTCTGTCCCTGAACTGGGAGTGTACCCTGCCGTCACACTGTCTGTCCCTGAACTGGCAGTGTACCCTGCCGTTACACTGTCTGATAATACATACAGCACAGAACACAGATGTGCATCCCAAATGGCACCCTATTGCTTAGTGCACTACTTTGGACCAGAGTCCTATGGGAAAGTAGTGCACTAAATACGGAATAGGGTGCCAATAGGGACACAGGCAGAAGCAGACATACAATCACTCTGGTTTTGAATGAAACCTCATTCATTATGTACCAGGGAAAAATTACACATGTATTCATTACAAATTCATAAATTACAAATTCATAAATTACAAATTCCCTATGATTTCCATTCATGACTGGTTAAGAGGGATGACTCAGAGAACGTCCCATCACTGTTATAGACTTTCTTTTTTATTCTAGACCAGTAGCTCCTGTACAACCTTTGGATGAGCAAGTAGTCTGATGTTTCATCCATCCCGTCTGTCTATGTATCTCTCGGTTTGACTGGGTCTGTTGTTGGAGGATATTAACCTCTGATTTCACCTGTAATCCTTTCATTCGTTTCCAGAAAAGATAAGTTGGTTACTCTCCAGGTTGCAGATGCTGGCAGTTTATGTTTCCTGCCCTGCCCAGCCCCAAGCTACTCCTCTGGGGTCGGCCCAACCTGATCAGCCGGTGGAGATGGCTCCAGGCATACGCCAACCGGCCAGACACTAGGTCCAATGAGGCTGGGTCCACACCTGCCCAGAGGTTCCCTGCCGAACCCCCCAAACGTCCCCCCGAACCCTCCACTGGACCCCCCACTGGAGCTCCCACCGCTTCTTTGACCAACTTAGGTAGAGTCACAGAGTCAGGTAAGATGGAGCTGCTGTCGCTCCCCAGGAAGAGGTGATCCAGAGCCCGGTTCTGGAGGCTCTCCCTCAGGCTGCGGACCAGCTCCTCCATCCTGGCCACCAGATGGCGATCCTCCCAGGCCTACAAAAGAAAGACAAGTAGACGGTCAGAAAGATGCCAAAACCTTAGTAACCTATTAACAAATGATTCCAAACATACTGTACGTGTACATATGATAGAGCAGCTCAGCCTATAGAGGACAATAAATCAGGATGGATAACAGGCCTCCAATCAAATCAAAGTTTACTGTCATGTGAAAGGATGAGAAAAAAATTACAAATTACAATGGCAAAATACCCAAAAGACTAATGTATCAAAATAAATTACAAAAATATGTTTGCAAAGTATTGTATTTAATTGAAATGCATGCATTGTGTATATTAAAAGACAAAAATACATTTGCAAGTAACCCCCTTAACAAAATAGCAATGTCAGTAATGGTTACAGACACCTGGCCTGATTTGACTGTGACACGTATTTTATCCTCCTTAGTTTAATGCACTGACTGCTCCCGAGTGGAGTAGCGGACTAAGGCCCTGCGTCTCAGTACTCCTTAGTTTAATGCACTGACTGCTCCCGAGTGGAGTAGCGGACTAAGGCCCTGCGTCTCAGTACTCCTTAGTTTAATGCACTGACTGCTCCCGAGTGGAGCAGCGGACTAAGGCCCTGCGTCTCAGTGCTCCTTAGTTTAATGCACTGACTGCTCCCGTGTGGAGCAGCGGACTAAGGCCCTGCGTCTCAGTACTCCTTAGTTGAATGCACTGACTGCTCCCGAGTGGTGCAGCGGACTAAGGCCCTGCGTCTCAGTGCTCCTTAGTTTAATGCACTGACTGCTCCCGAGTGGAGCAGCGGACTAAGGCCCTGCGTCTCAGTACTCCTTAGTTTAATGCACTGACTGCTCCCGAGTGGTGCAGCGGACTAAGGCCATGCGTCTCAGTGCTCCTTAGTTTAATGCACTGACTGCTCCCGAGTGGTGCAGCGGACTAAGGCCCTGCGTCTCAGTGGTCCTTAGTTTAATGCACTGACTGCTCCCGAGTGGAGCAGCGGACTAAGGCCCTGCGTCTCAGTGCTCCTTAGTTTAATGCACTGACTGCTCCCGAGTGGAGCAGCGGACTAAGGCCCTGCGTCTCAGTACTCCTTAGTTTAATGCACTGACTGCTCCCGAGTGGTGCAGCGGACTAAGGCCCTGCGTCTCAGTGCTCCTTAGTTTAATGCACTGACTGCTCCCGAGTGGAGCAGCGTACTAAGGCCCTGCGTCTCAGTGCTCCTTAGTTTAATGCACTGACTGATCCCGAGTGGTGCAGCGGACTAAGGCCCTGCGTCTCAGTGCTCCTTAGTTTAATGCACTGACTGCTCCCGTGTGGAGCAGCGGACTAAGGCCCTGCGTCTCAGTGCTCCTTAGTTTAATGCACTGACTGCTCCCGAGTGGTGCAGCGGACTAAGGCCCTGCGTCTCAGTGCTCCTTAGTTTAATGCACTGACTGCTCCCGAGTGGTGCAGCGGACTAAGGCCCTGCGTCTCAGTGCTCCTTAGTTTAATGCACTGACTGCTCCCGAATGGTGCAGCGGACTAAGGCCCTGCGTCTCAGTGCTCCTTAGTTTAATGCACTGACTGCTCCCGAGTGGTGCAGCGGACTAAGGCCCTGCGTCTCAGTACTCCTTAGTTTAATGCACTGACTGCTCCCGAGTGGTGCAGCGGACTAAGGCCCTGCGTCTCAGTGCTCCTTAGTTTAATGCACTGACTGCTCCCGAGTGGAGCAGCGGACTAAGGCCCTGCGTCTCAGTACTCCTTAGTTTAATGCACTGACTGCTCCCGAGTGGAGCAGCGGACTAAGGCCCTGCGTCTCAGTGCTCCTTAGTTTAATGCACTGACTGCTCCCGAGTGGTGCAGCGGACTAAGGCCCTGCGTCTCAGTGCTCCTTAGTTTAATGCACTGACTGCTCCCGAGTGGTGCAGCGGACTAAGGCCCTGCGTCTCAGTGCTCCTTAGTTTAATGCACTGACTGCTCCCGAGTGGTGCAGCGGACTAAGGCCCTGCGTCTCAGTGCTCCTTAGTTTAATGCACTGACTGCTCCCGAGTGGTGCAGCGGACTAAGGCCCTGCGTCTCAGTGCTCCTTAGTTTAATGCACTGACTGCTCCCGAGTGGAGCAGCGTACTAAGGCCCTGCGTCTCAGTGCTCCTTAGTTTAATGCACTGACTGATCCCGAGTGGTGCAGCGGACTAAGGCCCTGCGTCTCAGTGCTCCTTAGTTTAATGCACTGACTGCTCCCGTGTGGAGCAGCGGACTAAGGCCCTGCGTCTCAGTGCTCCTTAGTTTAATGCACTGACTGCTCCCGAATGGTGCAGCGGACTAAGGCCCTGCGTCTCAGTGCTCCTTAGTTTAATGCACTGACTGCTCCCGAGTGGTGCAGCGGACTAAGGCCCTGCGTCTCAGTGCTCCTTAGTTTAATGCACTGACTGCTCCCGAATGGTGCAGCGGACTAAGGCCCTGCGTCTCAGTGCTCCTTAGTTTAATGCACTGACTGCTCCCGAGTGGTGCAGCGGACTAAGGCCCTGCGTCTCAGTACTCCTTAGTTTAATGCACTGACTGCTCCCGAGTGGTGCAGCGGACTAAGGCCCTGCGTCTCAGTGCTCCTTAGTTTAATGCACTGACTGCTCCCGAGTGGAGCAGCGGACTAAGGCCCTGCGTCTCAGTACTCCTTAGTTTAATGCACTGACTGCTCCCGAGTGGAGCAGCGGACTAAGGCCCTGCGTCTCAGTGCTCCTTAGTTTAATGCACTGACTGCTCCCGAGTGGTGCAGCGGACTAAGGCCCTGCGTCTCAGTGCTCCTTAGTTTAATGCACTGACTGCTCCCGAGTGGTGCAGCGGACTAAGGCCCTGCGTCTCAGTGCTCCTTAGTTTAATGCACTGACTGCTCCCGAGTGGTGCAGCGGACTAAGGCCCTGCGTCTCAGTGCTCCTTAGTTTAATGCACTGACTGCTCCCGAGTGGAGCAGCGGACTAAGGCCCTGCGTCTCAGTGCTCCTTAGTTTAATGCACTGACTGCTCCCGAGTGGTGCAGCGGACTAAGGCCATGCGTCTCAGTGCTCCTTAGTTTAATGCACTGACTGCTCCCGAGTGGTGCAGCGGACTAAGGCCCTGCGTCTCAGTGGTCCTTAGTTTAATGCACTGACTGCTCCCGAGTGGAGCAGCGGACTAAGGCCCTGCGTCTCAGTGCTCCTTAGTTTAATGCACTGACTGCTCCCGAGTGGTGCAGCGGACTAAGGCCCTGCGTCTCAGTGCTCCTTAGTTTAATGCACTGACTGCTCCCGAGTGGAGCAGCGGACTAAGGCCCTGCGTCTCAGTGCTCCTTAGTTTAATGCACTGACTGCTCCCGAGTGGTGCAGCGGACTAAGGCCCTGCGTCTCAGTGCTCCTTAGTTTAATGCACTGACTGCTCCCGAATGGTGCAGCGGACTAAGGCCCTGCATCTCAGTGCTCCTTAGTTTAATGCACTGACTGCTCCCGAGTGGTGCAGCGGACTAAGGCCCTGCGTCTCAGTGCTCCTTAGTTTAATCCACTGACTGCTCCCGAATGGTGCAGCGGACTAAGGCCCTGCGTCTCAGTGCTCCTTAGTTTAATGCACTGACTGCTCCCGAATGGTGCAGCGGACTAAGGCCCTGCGTCTCAGTGCTCCTTAGTTTAATGCACTGACTGCTCCCGAGTGGTGCAGCGGACTAAGGCCCTGCGTCTCAGTACTCCTTAGTTTAATGCACTGACTGCTCCCGAGTGGTGCAGCGGACTAAGGCCCTGCGTCTCAGTACTCCTTAGTTTAATGCACTGACTGCTCCCGAGTGGAGCAGCGGACTAAGGCCCTGCGTCTCAGTACTCCTTAGTTTAATGCACTGACTGCTCCCGAGTGGAGCAGCGGACTAAGGCCCTGCGTCTCAGTGCTCCTTAGTTTAATGCACTGACTGCTCCCGAGTGGTGCAGCGGACTAAGGCCCTGCGTCTCAGTGCTCCTTAGTTTAATGCACTGACTGCTCCCGAGTGGTGCAGCGGACTAAGGCCCTGCGTCTCAGTGCTCCTTAGTTTAATGCACTGACTGCTCCCGAGTGGTGCAGCGGACTAAGGCCCTGCGTCTCAGTGCTCCTTAGTTTAATGCACTGACTGCTCCCGAGTGGAGCAGCGGACTAAGGCCCTGCGTCTCAGTGCTCCTTAGTTTAATGCACTGACTGCTCCCGAGTGGTGCAGCGGACTAAGGCCCTGCGTCTCAGTGCTCCTTAGTTTAATGCACTGACTGCTCCCGAGTGGTGCAGCGGACTAAGGCCCTGCGTCTCAGTGCTCCTTAGTTTAATGCACTGACTGCTCCCGAGTGGTGCAGCGGACTAAGGCCCTGCGTCTCAGTGCTCCTTAGTTTAATGCACTGACTGCTCCCGAGTGGTGCAGCGGACTAAGGCCCTGCGTCTCAGTGCTCCTTAGTTTAATGCACTGACTGCTCCCGAGTGGAGCAGCGGACTAAGGCCCTGCGTCTCAGTACTCCTTAGTTTAATGCACTGACTGCTCCCGAGTGGAGCAGCGGACTAAGGCCCTGCGTCTCTACTCCTTAGTTTAATGCACTGACTGCTCCCGAGTGGTGCAGCGGACTAAGGCCCTGCGTCTCAGTACTCCTTAGTTTAATGCACTGACTGCTCCCGAGTGGAGCAGCGGACTAAGGCCCTGCGTCTCAGTACTCCTTAGTTTAATGCACTGACTGCTCCCGAGTGGAGCAGCGGACTAAGGCCCTGCGTCTCAGTGCTAAAGGCTTCACTACAGACCCTGGTTCCATTCCAGGCTGTATCATTACCGGCCGTGATTGGGAATCCCATAGGGCCGTGCACAATTGGCCCAGCGTCGTCCGGATTAGGGTTTGGGGTTTGTAAATAAGAATTTGTTCTTAACTGACTTGCCTATTAAAGGTATGGTGTAACCTGTAGTACATATTAAAGGTAGGGTGTAACCTGTCGTACCTATTAAAGGTATGGTGTAACCGGTAGTACCTATTAAAGGTATGGTGTAACCTGTAATACCTATTAAAGGTATGGTGTAACATGTAGTACCTATTAAAGGTATGGTGTAACCTGTAGTACCTATTAAAGGTATGCTGTAACCTGTAGTACCTATTAAAGGTATGCTGTAACCTGTAGTACCTATTAAAGGTATGGTGTAACCTGTAGTACCTATTAAAGGTATGGTGTAACATGTAGTACCTATTAAAGGTATGGTGTAACCTCTAGTACCTATTAAAGGTATGGTGTAACCTGTAGTACCTATTAAAGGTATGGTGTAACCTGTAGTACATATTAAATGTATGTTGTAATCTGTAGTACCTATTAAAGGTATGGTGTAACCTGTAGTACCTATTAAAGGTATGGTGTAACCTCTAGTACCTATTAAATGTATGGTGTAACCTCTAGTACCTATTAAAGGTATGGTGTAACCTCTAGTACCTATTAAAGGTATGGTGTAACCTCTAGTACCTATTAAAGGTATGGTGTTTCCTACCTCTGCAGGAGAGCTGAGTAGCAGACGCAGCCAGGCCGTCTTCAGTGTGTAGGAGGAGAGGACTGACCTCCAGAGCGCCCCCCGGTGGCTGTCCAGTGCCTGGCCACCCAGGTCACGCAGGGCCTTGGTCAGCTGGAGCACCTTGAGGTGGCAGGAGGGCTGTGGTGAGCGGCCCCGGAGCCAGCCCAGCAGACGCTGCTCCTGGCGGGGGAAGAACAAAGTCCACAGGTCCCTCTCCTCGCTCTGCTGGTTCTGGTGCTGGTCTGGAATGAATGGATGAGAATGAAAGGAGAGAATGGATGGATGGATGGATGGATGGATGGATGGATGGATGGATGGATGGATGGATGGATGGATGGATGGATGGATGGTTGGATGGATGGATGGATGGATGGATGGATGGATGGATGGATGGATGGTTGGATGGATGGATGGATGGATGGATGGATGGATGGATGGATGGATGGATGGATGGATGGATGGATGGATGGATGGATGGATGGTTGGATGGATGGATGGATGGATGGATGAAGGACAGAAGGAAGTAAAGAAAGAAGAAAATAATTAAGGAAGGAAGTAGGGAAGGAAAGAAGGAGACAGGGAATTAAATAGTGAATTAAATAATGAATGAATAATGAATTAATGAACAAAGAAAGGAGAGAAATGAAGAAAGAGTAATATACTTTATTGAATTTGTAAATGATATCATATATTTACCCCTGATCACCTGAACATACCTGTATTTGACATCGCCACTGAGGCCGTCGTTTCCATGGGAACCAGGTAGACCCCGTCTCCGAGGGGGATGGCAGGGAGGAGCCGTATTGCCATGGAGATGTGACAGCAGACGTAGTCGGAACGCGGTGTGAGTCGGAGCTGCACACGGTCGTCGGCGAGAGCCAGACTCAGCGTACAGCGCTGCTCGAAAGGGTAGCGCACGGTTGCTAGGCAACGCTGGACCGCCGGGTAGAACCAACGGAGGACGGAGTCCGGGGTCAGGCGATAGACTCCGCCCCCTCCTCCTCCTCCTCCTCCTGACACTGCCGTGACCCCTGATAATGACCTCGATGACCTTTCGGGCGACCCCCGAGAGGGGGTCATTCGTAAAAACGTGTCAGTGAAGTTGCGGTGTTTTCGTAGCCAGTCACCACGGCGAGGAGTCTCTAGACTGCACCGCGGCACCCCGCTCCACCCACCGCCCTCTGAACTTTCCCATTTCATCTCGTCCATCACCTCGTCCTTCAAGACGTCCTTCCCTTCTTCTTTGACCTCTGTCTGCTCCTCCATCTTGCTGTCGTCCTTCTGGACTTCCTTCACTTTATTGCTTCTTACCCTCATCCTGTTCCCCTTCCCCGACTTTCTCCCGTTCTCTTTAACCTCCCCCCTCTGCTCCCTCACATCCTCCTTGCCCTCCCCCTTCCCCGACTTTCTCCCGTTCTCTTTAACCTCCCCCCTCTCCTCCCTCACATCCCCCTTGCCCTCCCCCTTCCCTGACTTTCTCCCGTTCTCTTTAACCTCCCCCCTCTCCTCCCTCACATCCCCCTTGCCCTCCCCCTTCCCTGACTTTCTCCCGTTCTCTTTAACCTCCCCCCTCTCCTCCCTCACATCCCCCTTGCCCTCCCCCTTCCCCGACTTTCTCCCGTTCTCTTTAACCTCCTCCCTCTCCTCCCTCACGTCCCCCTTGCTCTCCCCTTTCCCTGAATTTCTCCCGTTCTCTTTAACCTCCCCCCTCTGCTCCCTCACATCTCCCTTGCCCTCCCCTTTCCCTGACTTTCTCCAGTTCTCTTTAACCTCCACCCTCTTGTTATTTTCCTCAGCTCTCGTGTCCCCCTTCTCTTTTTTCTCCTCACCCCTCACATCACTCTTGCCCTCCCCCTTCTCCTCTCCTCTCTCGTCCTTCTTCTCCTCCCCCCTCCTCTCCCCTCTGTATACTCGTGGCTCCAATTTCAGTTCTCGGGGAATCTTCAGAGGTACCAGGATATCATAGTAATCTGGAGCGCCCACCTTGTGCTCCTCGTATGAACTGCCCACCTGCAACCAGACCAGACAAACAAGGATTATGTGAGTCCCAAATTGCACCCCAATTCCCGAGAAGTTTGTTTACGTAGACCATCAACTATGTTAACTAATTAATAATTTAACTACAAAAAGAGAACATGTTATCTTCCGAAACTCACCTGCAGGAAGTCTCCCCGGAACGCCAGAGAGGACTCTGGGATACCTCCAGTGGCACGTCCGGCTCTGACCAGCTCCCCGACCAGTTTGGCCACGTGGGCCTTGCTGTGCCCCAGGACGTGAGGAGACAGACGCACCCAGCGCTCGTAGTAGTCCTCCAGGACCTCTCGACGAGACCAACCCGATTTCAGAGCCCCGTCAGCGGCCTCGAGAGGCACCCTCTGGGGCCCTCCTGGGTGGGTGGAGCAGTACCTGCAGTTACACATTGATATTTGAGTCAATTCATATTTGAACAGATGGATACTTAGTGCAATCAAGGGCACGACAGCATTATGAGTATTATTATGAGTTTTCAAAAGCAGAAGCAAACATCACCGTAGTAACCGTGCAACTCAAACAGAGGGAGAGACAGACAGAAAGACTGTCACGTCCTGACCATAGAAAGCCTGTATTTTCTATGGTAGAGTAGGTCAGGGCGTGACTAGGGGTTTTAGTCTAGTTTATATTTTCTACGTGGGGTTCTAGTTTGTTTTTTCTATGTTGGTGTTTGGTATGATTCCCAATTAGAAGCAGCTGGCTATCGTTGTCTCTAATTGGGGATCATATTTAAGTAGCATTTTTTCCACCTGTGTTTTATGGGATATTGTTTTGAGTTATTGCACGTAGCATCTCTGTAGTCACGGTTTGTTGTTTCGTTTGTTTGTTTATTGTTTGTTTTGCTAAGTTTCACTATTAAATAATTATGTGGAACTCAACATACGCTGCGCCTTGGTCCGTCAATACAAACGATCGTGACAAAGACAGAGAGAGAGAGAGAGAGAGAGAGAGAGAGGAAAAACACCTACCTGGAGGTGACAGCCCCCCTAGACACAACTATGACAAAACAACCAACAAAAACGGGTCACAACTCCTGCAGCTCTGTCGCACGCTGGGTCTGTACGTAGTCAATAGTAGGCTTCAATAGTAGGCTTCAATAGTAGGCTTCGATGGGACTCTCACGGTAGGTACACCTGCAGCTCTGTCACACGCTGGGTCTGTACGTAGTCAATAGTAGGCTTCAATAGTAGGCTTCAATAGTAGGCTTCGATGGGACTCTCACGGTAGGTACTCCTGCAGCTCTGTCGCACGCTGGGTCTGTACGTAGTCAATAGTAGGCTTCAATAGTAGGCTTCGATGGGACTCTCACGGTAGGTACTCCTGCAGCTCTGTCGCATGCTGGGTCTGTACGTAGTCAATAGTAGGCTTCAATAGTAGGCTTCGATGGGACTCTCACGGTAGGTACTCCTGCAGCTCTGTCACACGCTGGGTCTGTACGTAGTCAATAGTAGGCTTCAATAGTAGGCTTCGATGGGACTCTCACGGTAGGTACACCTACAGCTCTGTCGCACGCTGGGTCTGTTCGTAGTCAATAGTAGGCTTCAATAGTAGGCTTCGATGGGACTCTCACGGTAGGTACACCTACAGCTCTGTCGCACGCTGGGTCTGTTCGTAGTCAATAGTAGGCTTCAATAGTAGGCTTCGATGGGACTCTCACGGTAGGTACTCCTGCAGCTCTGTCGCATGCTGGGTCTGTACGTAGTCAATAGTAGGCTTCAATAGTAGGCTTCAATAGTAGGCTTCAATAGTAGGCTTCAATAGTAGGCTTCGATGGGACTCTCACGGTAGGTACTCCTGCAGCTCTGTCACACGCTGGGTCTGTACGTAGTCAATAGTAGGCTTCGATGGGACTCTCACGGTAGGTACACCTACAGCTCTGTCGCATGCTGGGTCTGTTCGTAGTCAATAGTGGGCTTCAATAGTAGGCTTCAATAGTAGGCTTCGATGGGACTCTCACGGTAGGTACTCCTGCAGCTCTGTCGCATGCTGGGTCTGTACGTAGTCAATAGTAGGCTTCAATAGTAGGCTTCGATGGGACTCTCACGGTAGGTACACCTACAGCTCATCCCTTGGCAGTAGTGCTGTAGATTACTTTATCACTGACCTCAACCCAGAGTCTCTCAGAGCGTTCACAGTCAGCCCACTGACACCCCAATCAGATCATAGCAAAATCACAGTCTACTTCAACAGAGCAATACTCAATCATGAGGCATCAAAGCCAAAGGAACTGAGTAATATTAAGAAATGCTATAGATGGAAGGAATGTAGTGTAGAAACCTACCAAAAAACAATTAGGGAACAATGAATTCAATCCCTTTTAGACAACTTCCTGGACAAAATGTTTCACCGTAATAGTGAAGGTGTAAACTTGGCAGTAGAAAACCTCAACAGTATATTTAACCTCTCAGCTTCCCTACTGAATCTAAACATGTCAAGCAAACAACCTAAGAAATAAATTGAGAAACCTATCCAACCAAAAACATAGAGACCCAGAAAACCTGAGCCTACGCCTTCACTATGGTGAATCACTAAAACAATTCATAAACACACTAGGGAAAAAGAAGGAACAGCACGTCAGAAATCAACTCAATGTAACTGAAGAATCCATAGACTCTAACCACTTCTGGGAAAACACTAAACAAACAACAACATGAAGAGTTACGAAGATGTTTGGGTAAATCACTTCTCCAATCTTTTTGGTTCTATAACTAAGACTACCAGAACCCACTGGATTCTCCAATTACATTGAATGAACTACAGGACAAAATACAAACCCCTCCAACCCAAAAAGTCCTGTAGTGTTGATGGTATCCTAAATAAAATAATAAAATATACAGACCACAAATTCCAATTGGCTATACTTAAACTCTTTAACATTATCCTCAGCTCTGGCATCTTCCCCAATATTTGGAACCAAGGACTGATCACCACAATACACAAAAGTGGAGACAAATTTGACCCCAACAACTACCATGGGATATGTGTCAACACCAACCTTGGGAAAATCCTCGTAAAATCTACGTAAAACACCAAATAATGCATGCAGAGCAGAATTAATGATCAAACTCCAGAAATGAGACATTAAATTCTACATCCACCTAAAAGGAAACGATTCCCAAACCTTCCATAACAAAGCCATCACCTACAGAGACATGAACCTGGAGAAGAGTCCCCTAAGCAAGCTGGTCCTGGGGCTCTGTTCACAAACACAAACAGACCCCACAGAGCCCCAGGACAGCAACACAATTAGACCCAAACAAATCATGAGAAAACAACAAGATAATTAGTTGACACATTGAAAAGAATGAGAAAAAACCCCAGAGTAAACTAGAATGCTATTTGTCCCTAAACAGAGAGCACACAATGGCAGAATACCTGACCACTGTGACTGACCCAAACTTAAGGAAAGCTTTGATTATGTACAGACTCAGTGAGCATAGCCTTGCTATTGAGAAAGGCCGCCGTAGGCAGACCTCCCTCTCAAGAGAAGACAGGCCATGTGCACACTGCCCACAAAATGAGGTGGAAACTGAGCTGCACTTCCTAACCTCCTGCCAAATATATGACCATATTAGAGACACATATTTCCCTCAGATTACACAGACCCACAAATAATTTGAAAACAAATCCAATTTTGATAAACTCCCATATCTCCTGGGTGAAATACCACAGTGTGCAATCACAGCAGCAAGATTTGTGACTTGTTCCCACAAGAAAAGGTCAACCAGTGAAGAACAAACACCATTGTAAATACAAACCCATATTTATGTTTATTTATTTTCTCTTTTGTACTTTATCTATTTGCATGTAATTACAACACTGTATATACACAGACAATATGACATTTAAAATGTATATTCCTTTGGAAGTTTTGTGTGTAATTTTTATTGTAATTTATTTATTTTTTATTTCAGTTTTGTATATTATCCATTTAAATTGGTTTGGCAATGTAAACATGTGTTTCACATGACAATAAACCCATTTGAATTGAATTGAACTGAATTGAGAGAGAGTGGGAGAGAGAGCGAGAGTAAGACAGAGAGAGTGGGAGAGAGACGGACAAAGAGAGAGAGAGAGCGTAAGATAGAGAAAGAGAGAGAAAGAGAGAAGATATGATGTGTGTGGACTGGGTACCTTATGAAGAGGTAGCAGAGGACACAGGCCAGTAGTAGTTTGATGAGGGAGAAAAAGACAGGAGGGCCCTGGTCAAAGCAGGGCTCTGTCCCAGCCTCGTACCCAGGATCGGGGCCTGATTCTGGGCTTAGCCAGTGGGTTATGTGGTGGTGGAAAACCAGACCAGTCAACACACAGGTCAACAGAGGCCAGAACACCCGCAGGTTAAGAGTGTACACACTCATCCTCCTCTCTCTCTCTCTCTCTCTCTCTCTGTCTCTCTCTGTCTCTCTCTGTCTCTCTCTCTGTCTCTCTCTCTGTCTCTCTCTCTGTCTCTCTCTCTGTCTCTCGCTCTCTCTCTCTCTCTGTCTCTCTCTCGCTCTCTCGCTCTCTCTCTGTCTCTCTCTCTCTCTCTCTTCTCGTTCCCTCTCTCTCTTCTCGTTCCCTCTCTCTCTTCTCGTTCCCCCTCTCTCCTCCTTTCTGTTGCTCCTAGGTTCCTTCGTTCCTTCTCTTCTTCTTGTCTGTCTAGGACTTGTTCTTTAGCGATGCCAGAGAACTGAGACAGGGTCAGGGCAGGCTAACCCATCATGACACACACGCTGACACACACACGCTGACTCTCTCTCTCTCTCTCGTCTTTTCCCTCCTCTGCGCCTCTATGTTCTTCTCTCCGTTTTCTCCTCTCCTTCCTTCTTGTAACAGAACTCCCACTTCTTATTCTTCTTCTCCTCTCCAGCTTGTTTGTTCAGTTTAAAGTCAGTTGAAGTTCCTCTTCAGAAGTTGCCCCTCCTTTTCCTCCTCTCTTCTTCAATCTGTCCGTCTTGTTTTACCCCTCCTCTTCAGAGCTGTATGATGTCAGGTTTATCTGTCTTTGTGAAGACTCCTCTCGAACAGGTTCTCTCTCTCTTGTCCTATGGTTCTCTCTCTCTGGTTCTTCTCTTTTTCCCGGTCTCTCTCTCTCTCTCTCTGGTTCTTCTCTTTTTCCCCGTCTCTCTCTCTCTCTCTCTGGCTCTTCTCTTTTTCCCGGTCTCTCTCTCTCTCTCTCTGGTTCTTCTCTTTTTCCCGGTCTCTCGCTCTCTCTCTCTCTGGTTCTTCTGCCAGTGAGCTCAGAGGAAATACCAAACTCTTGAGAGAGGAATTTTAGTTTTAAAAAAAGACGGGGAGGAGGAGGAGAGAGAGACTGGGCAGCAACACTCTCCTCCCACCTCTTAAAGAGACAAAGACATTGTTTCACATCTCAACATTACATTCAAAAGGAGAAGCAGGCCATGTCCCAAATGGAACCCTATTCCCTGTATAGTGCACTACTTTTGACCAGAGCCCTATGGAACCCTTGTTGAAAGTAGTGCACTATATAGGGAATAGGGTGCCATTTGGGACACATAGGCTATGACAGTTACTGTAGCAGCATTGACAATAAGTGACAATAAAAGTTATTCAATTGCATTTGAGTGATTTGATATAAACTGCAAACTGAGTGTACAAAACATTAAGAACACTTTCCTAATATTGAGTTGCACCCCTCCTTTTGCCCAGCTTCAATTCGTCGTATCGTGGACTCTTCAACAGCCTCATTGGACTCTACAAGGTGTTGAAAGCGTTCCACAGGGATCCTGGCCCATGTTGACTCCAATGCTTCCCACAGTTGTGTCAAGTTGTCTGGATGTCCTTTGGGTGGTGGACCATTCTTGATACACACAGAAACTGTTGAGTGTGAAAAACCCAGCAGCGCTGCAGTTCTTGACACTCAAACCAGTGTGCCTGGCACCTACTACCATACCTCGTTCAAAGGCACTTGAATATTTTGTCTTGCCCTCTGAATGGCACACACACACAATCCATGTCTCAATTGTCTCAAGGCTTAAAAATCCTTCTTTAACCCGTCTCCTCCCCTTCATCTATACTGACTGAAGTGGATTTAACCAGTGACATCAATAAGGGATCATATCTTTCACCTGGATTCACCTGATCAGTCTGTCATGGAAAGAGCAGGTGTTCTACACTGGTAACAAAGCATTACTAACAGCCGTGGGCAGTTATTGTGAGGACAGACACACTACTAGGTAAAGGCTAAGAGAATATATTAACTTATTATGGAATATAACATGTTAAATAAGTGATTCTACAACTTTAGTATGACTGTGATACGTGTTCAGTCACACATAAATAAGCAGATGAAGGCAAAATAAAAACATGGACGAGATAAAAGTTGTTGTATTGTTAGTTGTTGTTTGTCTCTGGCATGTCACTGGTCCTTCTCTCAGGGGACAGGGGTTAAGGGTCGTACTGATGATGGATTTCACAGGTCACGCTCAGGTCAACACAAACACCAGGGCTTATTGTGGCGGACCTCTGCCTGGGAGTATATGTGTGTGTGTGTGTGTGTGTGTGTGTGTGTGTGTGTGTGTGTGTGTGTGTGTGTGTGTGTGTGTGTGTGTGTGTGTGTGTGTGTGTGTGTGTGTGTGTGTGTGTATACATGTGTGTGTATACATGTGGGTGTGTGTACAGTACTCCCTCAGTTAGTGACTCAATAGGTCCTTGTTTAGCTAAACTGGACCACACCTCTGACTAAGGTCTGTCCTGGGCTGGCTGTCTGCATCCCAAATGGCACCCTAGTGCCCTATAGGGTTCTGGTCTAAAGTAGGGCACTATATAGGGAATAGGGCTCTGGTCTAAAGTAGGGCACTATATAGGGAATAGGGCCCTGTTCTAAAGTAGGGCACTATATAGGGAATAGGGCCCTGGTCTAAAGTAGGGCACTATAATAGAGAATAGGGCCCTGTTCTAAAGTAGCGCACTATATAGGGAATAGGGTTCCACTTGGGACACATTCTGATGATGAATTCCCAGCGCCCTACAGTGAAGTGTGGGAGAGGTTTATAAGAGATTATTATACTGCTTTCTCCCCTCCACTCGCTACAGCCCAAATAAACTAACTGTTATACACAGACATACATTATTAAACTAACTGTTATACACAGACATACATTATTAAACTAACTGTTGTCAGAGACATACATTATTAAACTAACTGTTGTCACAGACATACATTATTAAACTAACTGTTATACACAGACATACATTATTAAACTAACTGTTATACACAGACATACATTATTAAACTAACTGTTGTACACAGATATACATTATTAAACTAACTGTTATACACAGACATACATTATTAAACTAACTGTTATACACAGACATACATTATTAAACTAACTGTTATACACAGACATACATTATTAAACTAACTGTTATACACAGACATACATTATTAAACTAACTGTTATACACAGACATACATTATTAAACTAACTGTTATACACAGACATACATTATTAAACTAACTGTTATACACAGACATACATTATTAAACTAACTGTTGTACACAGACATACATTATTAAACTAACTGTTATACACAGACATACATTATTAAAATAACTGTTGTACACAGACATACATTATTAAACTAACTGTTATACACAGACATACATTATTAAAATAACTGTTGTACACAGACATACATTATTAAACTAACTGTTGTCAGAGACATACATTATTAAACTAACTGTTGTACACAGATATACATTATTAAACTAACTGTTATACACAGACATACATTATTAAACTAACTGTTATACACAGACATACATTATTAAAATAACTGTTGTACACAGACATACATTATTAAACTAACTGTTATACACAGACATACATTATTAAAATAACTGTTGTACACAGACATACATTATTAAACTAACTGTTGTACACAGATATACATTATTAAACTAACTGTTATACACAGACATACATTATTAAACTAACTGTTATACACAGACATACATTATTAAACTAACTGTTATACACAGACATACATTATTAAAGCTGTTAACTCTTTACACACAGTATAAATGATTTAGAATGAGAACATTTTCTGACAATGCTTCTCTATTCTGACGTCTGTATGAATGAATGGGAGGGTGGTGCCTACGTCCCAAATGGTACGCTACACCCTGGGTAGTGCACTACTTTTGACTAGGGCCCTGGGTAGTGCACTATGTTGGGAATATGGTGTCTCTCATCCACAGTAGCCTTTTGTCTTAGTCTCACTCCCTCTGGTCACACACACATGAATACACACACACACGCATACACACACGCAGACACACACACATACACGCAGACACACACACATGCAAACGCACACACACACACACATGCAAACACGCACGCACGCAAAAAATGCACACACACACACACACACACACACACACACACACACACACACACACACACACACACACACACACACACACACACACACACACACACACACACACACATACACACACAGAGATTGTAGTCCTAAGGGCAGACACAGAGACAGATAACCAGCCAGTTCTCAGTATTTGAATGGAACCAAAGCGTATATAATGGTACGGGCCTAGAAGGCTGGTAACAAGCTAAGGTAGATAGACTGTGATGTATATAATGGTACGGGCCTAGAAGGCTGGTAATAAGCTAAGGTAGATAGACTGTGATGTATATAATGGTACGGGCCTAGAAGGCTGGTAATAAGCTAAGGTAGATAGACTGTGATGTATATAATGGTACGGGCCTAGAAGGCTGGTAATAAGCTAAGGTAGATAGACTGTGATGTATATAATGGTACGGGCCTAGAAGGCTGGTAATAAGCTAAGGTAGATAGACTGTGATGTATATAATGGTACGGGCCTAGAAGGCTGGTAATAAGCTAAGGTAGATAGACTGTGATGTATATAATGGTACGGGCCTAGAAGGCTGGTAATAAGCTAAGGTAGATAGACTGTGATGTATATAATGGTACGGGCCTAGAAGGCTGGTAATAAGCTAAGGTAGATAGACTGTGATGTATATAATGGTACGGGCCTAGAAGGCTGGTAATAAGCTAAGGTAGATAGACTGTGATGTATATAATGGTACGGGCCTAGAAGGCTGGTAACAAGCTAAGGTAGATAGACTGTGATGTATATAATGGTACGGGCCTAGAAGGCTGGTAATAAGCTAAGGTTGATAGACTGTGATGTATATAATGGTAAGGTGGAGCTATCTATCTCCTCCACTTCTACGTCTGGGGTGGAGGTTATCACAACAACCAACCTTTCAAACATACAGACAGGCACGCACACACACACACACACACACACGCACGCACACACACAAACACACACACACACACATCACGGATAAAGTTTTCACAACAAACACCCACAGCTAATCCTTCTGTTCACATTTCACATCCCTAAACAGTAGTAACCTTGACTCCAGCAGTAACCATGACACCAGCAGTAACCATAACACCATGGCTGTGAAGTGTGAAGTGGGAGAAAGACAGGTGTTTGGTGCTTTGGCTCAGTGAACACCGAGAGAAGACACACACACACACACTTGGACACCTGGCTGGCCCTCCTTCTGCTCTAGCAGACAGAATCACTGACCTCATAACAGAGATTGGCTGTACAAGGCTATTCAAGATACTTCACCACCAAATCAAGGTTTGTCTATGTTTTTCAGTGTCCACATTGCTATTGCAAGCCATCCATTTTGTGTAGGTAGAAATCTAGTCTTAGAAGAATGGGACTAGAAGATTGGCAGTAACAGATTTCAGAATATTTATGTGAGCACTGCTAGTAGTGTTCAGAGCCTGTCCTCGTTCTCTGTCATTCACACACCACAGCTACAATAACAAATCCTGTTGCCATGTTATTGTTCCAGAACCAAATCTCTATTCCACATGACACACTCAGAAAATCAATACGGACCGTGCCATCGAATTACCTCATCGTTTACAACACCCTCAAACAGGAAGTGCTATTCATGGTTTCTGATCATGTGACATGAAACAGGAAGTAGGATAGACTCTTGCAGTAGCTTCCTCTCATTGGTCAAATATTCCTCCCACCATTTTAAAAGGGCCTGTGTTAATAAAAGTGTCTCAGAGTAGGAGTGTTGATCTAGGACCAGGTCCCCCAGTCCATTCATTTATTATCATTATGATATAAAAGGGCTAATCTGATCATAGATCAGTTTTCCTACTCTGAGACTCTTTGTTAATACAGACCCTGATGCATGGGCTGTGTGACTGTAATCTGATCCTAGACCAGTTTTCCTACTCTGAAACTCTTTGTTAATACAGACCCTGATGCATGGGCTGTGTGACTGTAATTGTTGTAGTCTAACTCTTCCTGTCAGTATGGCTAGACTGTGAACCCTAACCCCAACCCTAACTGACTCCATCACATGGTATTCTAGAATACATCACCCCCCCCACAATATAATTCTCCTTTACAACAGAATGTCCTCCATCTCCATCACATGGTAGAGCAGACAGTGTCCCCAGGCTGTGTGTTTATCAGTCATATGACTGGAGAGTTCTGCTCTTTATGACCACACAATGTAATGGCCCCTAACTAAACCTTCTAGGAGGACAGAGTCATAATGGTCCCTAACTAAACCTTCTATGAGGACAGAGTCATAATGGCCCCTATCTAAACCTTCTATGAGGACAGAGTCATAATGGCCCCTATCTAAACCTTCTAGGAGGACAGAGTCATAATGGCCCCTATCTAAACCTTCCATGAGGACAGAGTCATAATGGCCCCAAACTAAACCTTCTATGAGGGCAGAGTCATAATGGCCCCTAGCTAAAACTTCTAGGAGGACAGAGTCATAATGGTCCCTAACTAAACCTTCTATGAGGACAGAGTCATAATGGCCCCTATCTAAACCTTCTAGGAGGACAGAGTCATACTGGCCACTAACTAAACCTTCTAGTAGGACAGAGTCATAATGGCCCCTAACTAAACCTTCTATGAGGACAGAGTCCTAATGGCCCCTATTTACACCTTCTAGGAGGACAGAGTCATAATGGCCCCTAACTAAACCTTCTAGGAGGACAGAGTCATAATGGCCCCTAACTAAACCTTCTATGAGGACAGAGTCATAATGGCCCCTATCTAAACCTTCTATGAGGACAGAGTCATAATGGCCCCTATCTAAACCTTCTAGGAGGACAGAGTCATAATGGCCCCTATCTAAACCTTCCATGAGGACAGAGTCATAATGGCCCCAAACTAAACCTTCTATGAGGGCAGAGTCATAATGGCCCCTAGCTAAACCTTCTAGGAGGACAGAGTCATAATGGTCCCTAACTAAACCTTCTATGAGGACAGAGTCATAATGGCCCCTATCTAAACCTTCTAGGAGGACAGAGTCATACTGGCCACTAACTAAACCTTCTAGTAGGACAGAGTCATAATGGCCCCTAACTAAACCTTCTATGAGGACAGAGTCCTAATGGCCCCTATTTACACCTTCTAGGAGGACAGAGTCATAATGGCCCCTAACTAAACATTCTAGGAGGACAGAGGCATAATGGCCCCTAACTAAACCTTCTATGAGGACAGAGTCATAATGGCCCCTATCTAAACCTTCTATGATGACAGAGTCATAATGGCCCCTAGCTAAACCTTCTATGAGGACAGAGTCATAATGGCCCCTAACTAAACCTTCTATGAGGACAGAGTCATAATAGCCCCTAACTAAACCTTCTATGAGGACAGAGTCATAATGGCCCCTAGCTAAACCCTCTATGAGGACAGAGTCATAATGGCCCCTATCTAAACCTTCTATGAGGACAGAGTCATACTGCCCACTGTAATGGCCCCTAGCTAAACCTTCTAGGAGGACAGAGTCATAATGGTCCCTAACTAAACCTTCTATGAGGACAGAGTCATAATGGCCCCTATCTAAACCTTCTATGAGGACAGAGTCATAATGGCCCCTATCTAAACCGTTTATGAGGACAGAGTCATGCAGCCCACTGTAATGGCCCCTAGCTAAACCTTCTAGGAGGACAGAGTCATAATAGCCCCTAACTAAACCTTCTATGAGGACAGAGTCATAATGGCCCCTATCTAAACCTTCTATGAGGACAGAGTCATAATGGCCCCTATCTAAACCTTCCATGAGGACAGAGTCATAATGGCCCCAAACTAAACCTTCTATGAGTACAGAGTCATAATGACCCCTATCTAAACCTTCTAGGAGGACAGAGTCATAATGGCCCCTATCTAAACCTTCCATGAGGACAGAGTCATAATGGCCCCAAACTAAACCTTCTATGAGGGCAGAGTCATAATGGCCCCTATCTAAACCTTCTATGAGGACAGAGTCATGCAGCCCACTGTAATGGCCCCTAGCTAAACCTTCTAGGAGGACAGAGTCATAATGGTCCCTAACTAAACCTTCTATGAGGACAGAGTCATAATGGCCCCTATCTAAACCTTCTAGGAGGACAGAGTCATACTGGCCACTAACTAAACCTTCTAGTAGGACAGAGTCATAATGGCCCCTAACTAAACCTTCTATGAGGACAGAGTCCTAATGGCCCCTATTTACACCTTCTAGGAGGACAGAGTCATAATGGCCCCTAACTAAACATTCTAGGAGGACAGAGGCATAATGGCCCCTAACTAAACCTTCTATGAGGACAGAGTCATAATGGCCCCTATCTAAACCTTCTATGAGGACATAATCATAATGGCCCCTAGCTAAACCTTCTATGAGGACAGAGTCATAATGGCCCCTAACTAAACCTTCTATGAGGACAGAGTCATAATGGCCCCTAACTAAACCTTCTATGAGGACAGAGTCATAATGGCCCCTAGCTAAACCTTCTATGAGGACAGAGTCATAATGGCCCCTATCTAAACCTTCTATGAGGACAGAGTCATACTGCCCACTGTAATGGCCCCTAGCTAAACCTTCTAGGAGGACAGAGTCATAATGGTCCCTAACTAAACCTTCTATGAGGACAGAGTCATAATGGCCCCTATCTAAACCTTCTATGAGGACAGAGTCATAATGGCCCCTATCTAAACCTTCCATGAGGACAGAGTCATAATGGCCCCAAACTAAACCTTCTATGAGTACAGAGTCATAATGACCCCTATCTAAACCTTCTAGGAGGACAGAGTCATAATGGCCCCTATCTAAACCTTCCATGAGGACAGAGTCATAATGGCCCCAAACTAAACCTTCTATGAGGGCAGAGTCATAATGGCCCCTATCTAAACCTTCTATGAGGACAGAGTCATGCAGCCCACTGTAATGGCCCCTAGCTAAACCTTCTAGGAGGACAGAGTCATAATGGTCCCTAACTAAACCTTCTATGAGGACAGAGTCATAATGGCCCCTATCTAAACCTTCTAGGAGGACAGAGTCATAATGGCCCCTAACTAAACCTTCTATGAGGACAGAGTCCTAATGGCCCCTATTTACACATTCTAGGAGGACAGAGTCATAATGGCCCCTAACTAAACATTCTAGGAGGACAGAGGCATAATGGCCCCTAACTAAACCTTCTATGAGGACAGAGTCATAATGGCCCCTATCTAAACCTTCTATGAGGACAGAGTCATAATGGCCCCTAGCTAAACCTTCTATGAGGACAGAGTCATAATGGCCCCTAACTAAACCTTCTATGAGGACAGAGTCATAATAGCCCCTAACTAAACCTTCTATGAGGACAGAGTCATAATGGCCCCTAGCTAAACCCTCTATGAGGACAGAGTCATAATGGCCCCTATCTAAACCTTCTATGAGGACAGAGTCATGCTGCCCACTGTAATGGCCCCTAGCTAAACCTTCTAGGAGGACAGAGTCATAATGGTCCCTAACTAAACCTTCTATGAGAACAGAGTCATAATGGCCCCTATCTAAACCTTCTATGAGGACAGAGTCATACTGGCACCTATCTAAACCTTCTAGGAGGACAGAGTCATAATGGCCCCTAACTAAACCTTCTATGAGGACAGAGTCATAATGGCCCCTAACTAAACCTTCTATGAGGACAGAGTCATAATGGACCCTAACTAAACCTTCTATGAGGACAGAGTCATAATGGACCCTAATTAAACCTTCTATGAGGACAGAGTCATAATGGCCCCTATCTAAACCTTCTATGAGGACAGAGTCATAATGGCCCTTATCTAAACCTTCCATGAGGACAGAGTCATAATGG
This sequence comes from Salvelinus namaycush, assembly GCF_016432855.1. NCBI lineage: Eukaryota > Metazoa > Chordata > Actinopteri > Salmoniformes > Salmonidae > Salvelinus > Salvelinus namaycush. Next base: position 79,427 of record NW_024061617.1, on the reverse strand, counting down.
CCCCAAACTAAACCTTCTATGAGGACAGAGTCATAATGGCCCCTATCTAAACCTTCTATGAGGACAGAGTCATAATGGCCCCTATCTAAACCTTCTATGAGGACAGAGTCATAATAGCCCCTAACTAAACCTTCTATGAGGACAGAGTCATAATGGCCCCTAGCTAAACCCTCTATGAGGACAGAGTCATAATGGCCCCTATCTAAACCTTCTATGAGGACAGAGTCATGCTGCCCACTGTAATGGCCCCTAGCTAAACCTTCTAGGAGGACAGAGTCATAATGGCCCCTATCTAAACCTTCTATGAGGACAGAGTCATAATGGCCCCTATCTAAACCTTCTAGGAGGACAGAGTCATAATGGCCCCTAACTAAACCTTCTATGAGGACAGAGTCATAATGGCCCCTAACTAAACATTCTATGAGGACAGAGTCATAATGGACCCTAACTAAACCTTCTATGAGGACAGCGTCATAATGGACCCTAACTAAACCTTCTATGAGGACAGAGTCATAATGGCCCCTATCTAAACCTTCTATGAGGACAGAGTCATAATGGCCCCTATCTAAACCTTCCATGAGGACAGAGTCATAATGGCCCCAAACTAAACCTTCTATGAGGACAGAGTCATAATGGCCCCTATCTAAACCTTCTATGAGGACAGAGTCATAATGGCCCCTATCTAAACCTTCCATGAGGACAGAGTCATAATGGCCCCAAACTAAACCTTCTATGAGGACAGAGTCATAATGGCCCCTATCTAAACCTTCTAGGAGGACAGAGTCATACTGGCCACTAACTAAACCTTCTAGTAGGACAGAGTCATAATGGTCCCTAACTAAACCTTCTAGGAGGACAGAGTCATCATGGCCCCTAACTAAACCTTCTATGAGGACAGAGTCATAATGGCCCCTATTTACACCTTCTAGGAGGACAGAGTCATAATGGCCCCTAACTAAACATTCTAGGAGGACATAGGCATAATGGCCCCTAACTAAACCTTCTATGAGGACAGAGTCATAATGGCCCCTATCTAAACCTTCTAGGAGGACAGAGTCATAATGGCCCATAACTAAACCTTCTATGAGGACAGAGCCATAATGGCCCCAAACTAAACCTTCTATGAGGACAGAGTCATAATGGTCCCTATCTAAACCTTCTATGAGGACAGAGTCATAATGGCCCCTAACTAAACCTTCTATGAGGACATAGGCATAATGGCCCCTAACTAAACCTTCTATGAGGACAGAGTCATAATGGCCCCTATCTAAACCTTCTAGGAGGACAGAGTCATAATGGCCCATAACTAAACCTTCTATGAGGACAGAGTCATAATGGCCCCAAACTAAACCTTCTATGAGGACAGAGTCATAATGGTCCCTATCTAAACCTTCTATGAGGACAGAGTCATAATGGCCCCTAACTAAACCTTCTATGAGGACAGAGTCATAATGGCCCCAAACTAAACCTTCTATGAGGACAGAGTCATAATGGCCCCTAACTAAACCTTCTTTGAGGACAGAGTCATAATGGCCCCTAGCTAAACATCCTAGGAGGACAGAGTCATCCTGGCCCCTATCTAACAACAGAGTGGTAGATACCTGAATAACAGAGTGGATACCTGAACAACAGAGTAGATACCTGAATAATAGAGTGGATACCTGAATAACAGAGTGGATACCTGAATTACATAGTGGATACCTGAATAACAGAGTGGATACCTGAATTACATAGTGGATACCTGAATAACACAGCTGAATGGTGCTGGAATGTATAGCAGCCATTTTACAAGCTCCTGACCAATTCTTTGTGTATTTTTTTGAGCCGATCTTTATCTTATTTTGTATAAAATGTTTTGCCATCGTTTCCTAAGACCAAAGAGAGCTTCTGGACATCAGAACAGCGATCACTAACCCCGATTTGGATGAAGATGTCTATTTCAATGAGTTGGCGGCACCGGATATACTGCTCACCCCAGACCAGGCCCTAATCCCCAACACTTGGAAGAGAAAGAGACGGGGATACAGAGGCCGACTTGCGGGTACCCTGTTGAAACTAATAATCCGCTTCTACGCGCTGCCGGTGGTTTTAATGCAGGAAAACTCAAATCTGTCTGACCTATGTAATTTCTACCAGCATGTCACCTGTGCAACTAGAGGCGAAAAAACCACCATAGTCCCTGTGCCCAAAAACGCCATGGTAAGCTGTCTAAATGACTATCGCCCCGTAGCACTCTGTAGCCATAAAATGCCTTGAGAGTCATGGCTCACATCAACACCATCATCCCAGACAACCTGGACCCACTCTAATTTGCATACCGCCCCAACAGATCCACAGATGACGCAATCTCTATTGCACTCCACACTGTCCTTTCCCACTTGGACAAAAGGAACACCTACTGTATGAGAGAATGCTGTTCATTGACTACAGCTCAGCGTTCGACACCATAGTGCCCGCCAAGCTCATCATTAAGCTAAGGACCCTGGCACTGAACACCTCCATCTGCAACTGGATCCTGGATTTCCTGACGGGATGCCCCCAGGTGTTGAGGGTAGGCAACAACACATCCGCCAAGCTGACCCTGAACACGGGGGCCCCTCAGGGGTGCGTGCTTAGTCCCCTCCAGTACTCCCTGTTCCCTCACGACTGCATGGCCACACACGACTCCAACACCATCACTAAGTTTGCTGACCACACGATGGTGGAAGGCCTGATCACCGAAGATGATTAAACAGCCTCTAGGGAGGAGGTCAGAGACCTGGCAGTGTGGTGACAAGACAACAACCTCTCCCGCGATGTCAGCAAGACAAAGGAGCTGATCGCGGACTACAGGAAACAGAGGGCCGAGCAGCCCCCATTCAAATGGACGGGGCTGTAGTGGAGCAGGTGTCCACATCACTAAGGATCATGGTCCACACACACCAACACAGTCGTGAAGAGGGCCTCCCCCTCAGGAGGCTGAAAAGATTTGGCATGGGCCCTGAGATCCTCAGAACATGATACAGCTGCACCATTGAGAGAACATCTTCAGTGGCTGCATCACAACTTGGTATGGCAACTGCTTGGCATCTGACCCGAAGGCACTACGGAGGGTAGTGCGTACGACCCAGTACATCACTGGGGCCGAGCGCTGTGCCATCCAGGATCTCTATACCAGGCGAGGAAGGAAGGCCCTAAACGTTTTATATGTGCAGTAGCTTATGGGGATCCTAATAAACTAAACTTAACTTAACTAATCTGTCACTTTATTGCTAGTTATATGTACATATCTACCTCATTTAACAGGTACCCCTGAACATTGACTCAGTACTGGTACCCCGTGTATATAGCCAAGTTATCATTGACTCAGTACTGGTACCCCGTGTATATAGCCAAGTTATCATTGACTCAGTACTGGTACTGGTACAAATAACATTTGATTTGAGGATACCTGAATAACACCTTATGTACCACACCTGGGGATCAGCTGCTGCAGATCAGGTAATAACTGCAGAAACCTGAATAACACACCTGACACACACCTGGGGATCAGGTAATAACTGCAGAAACCTGAATAACACACCTGACACACACCTGGGGATCAGGTAATAACTGCAGAAACCTGAATACACACCTGACACACACCTGGGGATCAGGTAATAACTGCAGAAACCTGAATAACACACCTGACACACACCTGGGGATCAGGTAATAACTGCAGAAACCTGAATAACACACCTGACACACACCTGGGGATCAGGTAATAACTGCAGAAACCTGAATAACACACCTGACACACACCTGGGGATCAGGTAATAACTGCAGAAACCTGAATAACACACCTGACACACACCTGGGGATCAGGTAATAACCGCAGAACCCTGAATAACACACCTGACACACACCTGGGGATCAGGTAATAACTGCAGAAACCTGAATAACACACCTGACCACACACTGGGGTCAGGTAATAACTGCAGAAACCTGAATAACACACCTGACACACACCTGGGGATCAGGTAATACCTGCAGAAACCTGAATTACACACCTGACACACACCTGGGGATCAGTAATAACTGCAGAAACCTGAATAACACACCTGACACACACCTGGGGATCAGGTAATAACTGCAGAAACCTGAATAACACACCTGACACACACCTGGGGATCAGGTAATAACTGCAGAAACCTGAATAACACACTGACACACACCGGGGATCAGGTAATAACTGAAGAAACCTGAATAACACACCTGACACACACCTGGGATCAGTAATAACGCAAACCTGAATAACACACCTGACACACACCTGGGGATCAGGTAATAACTGCAGAAACCTGAATAACACACCTGACACACACCTGGGATCAGGTAATAACTGCAGAAACCTGAATAACACACCTGACACACATCTGGGATCAGGTAATAACTGCAGAAACCTGAATTACACACCTGACACACACCTGGGGATCAGGTAATAACTGCAGAAACCTGAATAACACACCTGACACACACCTGGGGATCAGGTAATAACTGCAGAAACCTGAATAACACACCTGACACACACCTGGGGATCAGGTAATAACTGCAGAAACCTGAATAACACACCTGACACACACCTGGGGATCAGGTAATAACTGAAGAAACCTGAATAACACACCTGACACACACCTGGGGATCAGGTAATAACTGAAGAAACCTGAATAACACACCTGACACACACCTGGGTCAGGCATCACAGGGAACCACTTCACACCACAACACGACACACCATGACACACCATGACACACCACGACACACCACGACACGACACTACATGACACACTATGTCATACCACAACACTACACACCACAACACACCACACTACACCACACACCACCACACCACGACACGACACACCACAACACACTATGTCATACCACAACACTACACACCACAACACACCACGACACACCACAACACACTATGTCATACCACAACACTACACACCACAACACACCACGACACACTATGTCATACCACAACACTACACACCACAACACACCATGACACACTATGTCATACCACAACACTACACACCACAACAACACGACAC
>NW_024061617.1:72500-74248 GCF_016432855.1 Salvelinus namaycush | reverse complement strand
ATTTCCGGGTAAAGGGAGTTAGGTGTATAATAGTACTAGTGAAGGGAGTTAGTTGTGTAGATTAGTGAAGGAGTTAGTGTGTGTTAATATTAGTGAAGGAGTTAGTGTGTGTAATATAGTGAAAGGAGTTAGTGTGTAATATAGTGAAGGGAGTTAGGTGTGTAATAAGTGAAGGAGTTAGTGTGTGTAATACTAGGGAGGAGTTAGTGTGTAATATATTGAAGGGAGTTAGTGTGTGTAATTAGTGAAGGAGTTAGGTGTGTAATATAGTGAAGGGATTTAGTGTGTGTAATATAGTGAAGGGAGTTAGTGTGTGTAATATAGTGAAGGAGTTAGTGTGTGTAATATAGTGAAGGAGTTAGTGTGTGTAATATAGTGAAGGAGTTAGGTGTGTAATTAGTGAAGGGAGTTAGTGTGTGTAATATAGTGAATGAGTTAGTGTGTGTTTATATAGTGAAGGATGGTAGTGTGTGTAATATAGGAATGTGGAGTTAGTGTGTGTAATATAGTGAAGGAGTTAGGTGTGTAATATAGTGAAGGAGAGTGTGTATATAGTGAAGGGAGGTTTAGGGTTGTGTAATATAGTGTGTTATAGTGAAGGGAGTTAGTGTGTGTAATATAGTGAAGGGAGGTAGTGTGTGTAATATAGTGAAGGAGTAGTGTGTAATATAGTGAAGGATGAGTTGTGTGAATATAGTGTAAGGGATTAGTGTGTGTAATATAGTGAAGGAGTTAGGTGTGTAATATAGTGAAGGGAGTAGTGTGTTATATAGTGAAGGAGTTAGTGTGTGTAATAAGTGCAGGAGTTAGTTGTGTAATATAGTGAAGGAGTTAGTGTGTGTAATATAGTGAAGGGTTAGTGTGTTAATATAGTGAAGGGAGTTAGTGTGTGTAATAAGTGAAGGAGTTAGTGTGTGTATATAGTGAAGGAGTTAGTGGTAATATAGTGAAGGGAGTTAGTGTGTGATATAGTGAAGGAGTTAGTGTGTGTAATATAGTGAAGGAGTTAGTGTGTAATATTATGTGAAATTAGGTGTAAGTGAAGGAGTTAGTGTGGTAATATAGTGAAGGGTTAGTGTGTAATATAGTGAAGGAGTTAGTGTGTGTGTAATATAGTGTTAATATAGTGAGGGAGTTAGGTGTGTAATATAGTGAAGGGAGTTAGTGTGTGTAATATAGTGAAGAGTTGTGTTGTAATATAGTGAAGGACTGAGTGTGTAATATAGTGAAGGGAGTTAGTGTGTGTAATTAGTGAAGGGAGTTTAGTGTGTGTAAATAGTGAAGGGAGTTAGTGTGTGGAATATAGTGAAGGGAGTTAGTGTGTGTAATATAGTGAGGGAGTTAGTGGTGATATAGTGAAGGATTAGTGTGTGTAATTAGTGAAGGGAGTTATGTGTAATATAGTGAAGGGAGTTAGTGTGTGTAATATAGTGAAGGGAGTTTAGTGTGTGTAATATAGTGAAGGAGTAGTGTGTGTACTATAGTGAGGAGTTAGTGTGTGTGAATATAGGAAGGAGTTAGTGTGTGTAAATAGTGAAGGAGTTAGTGTGTGTATATAGTGAAGGAGTTAGTGTGGTAATATAGTTGAAGGGAGTAGTGTTTGTAATATAGTGAAGGAGTTAGTGTGTAATATAGTGAAGGAGGTTAGTGGTGTAATATAGTGAAGGATTAGTGTGTGTAATATAGTGAAGGAGTTATGTGTGTAATATAGTGAAGGGATTAGTGTGTGTAATAAGTGAAGGAGTTAG
>NW_024061617.1:15000-67500 GCF_016432855.1 Salvelinus namaycush | reverse complement strand
TCTGTTATTCAGGTATCCACTCTGTTATTCAGGTATCCACTCTGTCGTTCAGGTATCCTGCAGGTCGTTACCTGATTCATATGTGATTCTACTACAGGTGTAACACAGAGGAGGCTGGTGGGAGGTGCTATAGGAGAATGGGCTCATCAAATATTTGGAAACCACATGTCTAACTCCGGTCCAGTAATTCCATTCCAGCCATTACAATGAGCCCGTCCTCCTATAGCTCCTCCCATCAGCCTCCACTGATGTAACACCACGTGTGTCAGGTGTGTTATAGTTGTGATACAGACTGTAGATATAACATTATTAGGTATATTAGTAGGTATATTAGTAGGTACAGTTAGTAGTTATATTAATAGGTATATTAGTAGGTATATTAGTAGGTATGTTATTAGGTATGTTAGTAGGTATATTAGTAGGTACAGTTAGTAGTTATATTAATAGGTATATTAGTAGGTATATTAATAGGTATATTAGTAGGTATATTATTAGGTATATTAATAGATATATTAGTAGGTATATTATTAGGTATATTAGTAGACATATTAGTAGGTATGTAAGTAGGTATGTTAGTAGATATATTAGTAGGAATATTAGTAGGTATATTAGTAGCTATGTTGGTAGGTATGTTAGTAGGTATGTTAGTAGGTATATTAGTAGGTATGTTATTAGGTATGTCATTAGGTATGTTATTAGGTATATTATTAGGTATGTTAGTAGGTATATTAGTAGGTATATTAGTAGGTATGTTATTAGGTATGTCATTAGGTATGTTAGTAGGTATATTAGTAGCTATGTTATTAGGTATGTTATTAGGTATATTATTAGGTATATTATTAGGTATGTTAGTAGGTATGTTAGTAGGTATGTTAGTAGGTATATTAGTAGGTATATTAGTAGGTATGTTATTAGGTATGTCATTAGGTATGTTAGTAGGTATATTAGTAGGTATGTCATTAGGTATGTTAGTAGGTATATTAGTAGGTATATTAGTAGGTATATTAGTAGGTATATTAGTAGGTATGTTAGTAGGTATGTCATTAGGTATGTTAGTAGGTATATTAGTAGGTATATTAGTAGGTATATTAGTAGGTATATTAGTAGGTATGTTATTAGGTATGTTATTAGGTATGTTAGTAGATATATTAGTAGGTATGTTAGTAGGTATGCTATTAGGTATATTAGTAGCTATGTTAGTAGGTATGTTATTAGGTATATTAGTAGGTATATTAGTAGGTATGTTAGTAGGTATGTTATTAGGTATATTATGAGGTATGTTAGTAGATATATTAGTAGGTATGTTAGTAGGTATGTTAGTAGGTATGTTAGTAGGTATGTTATTAGGTATATTAGTAGGTATATTAGTAGGTATGTTAGTAGGTATGTTATTAGGTATATTATTAGGTATGTTAGTAGGTATGTTATTAGGTATATTAGTAGGTATATTAGTAGGTATGTTAGTAGGTATGTTATTAGGTATATTATTAGGTATGTTAGTAGATATATTAGTAGGTATGTTAGTAGGTATGTTATTAGGTATGTTAGTAGGTATATTAGTAGGTATGCTATTAGGTATGTGTCACGTTCCTGACCTGTTTTCTGTTGTTTTTGTATGTGTTTAGTTGGTCAGGGCGTGAGTTGGGGTGGGCATTCTATGTTATGTGTTTCTATGTTGGGTTAAATGTGTTGCCTGATATGGTTCTCAATTAGAGGCAGGTGTTTGACGTTTCCTCTGATTGAGAACCATATTAAGGTAGGCTGTTCTCACTGTTTGTTTGTGGGTGATTGTTCCTGTGTCTGTGTCTGTTTGCACCACACGGGGCTGTTTCGTTTGTTCGTTCGTTTAGGTAGTCTGTTCCTGTTTCATGCGTTCTTCGTGTTTATGTAAGTTCTTGTTCAGGTCAGTCTACGTCGTTTGTTATTTTGTAATCAATTCAAGTGTTCTTCGTGTTTCGTCTTTCATTTATTAAATTCATTATGTCTACATTCAACGCTGCATTTTGGTCCGACCCTTACTCCTCCTCCTCATCCGAGGAGGAGGCATTAGACAGCCGTTACAGAATCACCCACCAACAAAGGATCAAGCAGCGGGGTAACGAGCAGCAGCAGCAGGAGAGGCTGCAGCAGCAGCAGCAGCAGCAGCAGCAGCAGCAGGAGAGGCTGCACTATTTGGAGAAATGGACATGGGAGGACGACCTAGATGGCAAAGGACCCTGGGCAGAGCCAGGGGAATATCGCCGCCCCAAAGAAGAGCTGGAGGCAGCGAAGGCGGAGAGGCGCTATTATGAGGCGCTAGCACGGCAGAGCGGCTGGAGGCTCGAGAGGCAGCCCCAAAAATTTCTTGGGGGGGGGGCACACGGGGAGTGTGGCAGAGTCAGGAGTCAGACCTGAGCCAACTCCCCTTGCTTACCGTAAGGAGCCGGTCAGGGCGGAATTGGAGGTGAGCGACGCAGAGACAGTGAAGGAGTTAATGGGGAAATTGGAGGAGAGAGTTATGAGGGAGGTGCTGGTTTGGTGCATGAGGCACGACATCCGCCCGACTGAACGTGTCGGGGAGTTGATGTCACCGGGAACAGCTCTCCATACTCGTCCTGAGGTGCGTGCTAGCCGTCTGGTTAAGACTGTGCCAGCCTCACGCACCAGGCCTCCTGTGCGCTTTCCTAGCCCTGCACGTCCTCTGCCAGCTCGCCGCTACAGCTCTCCCAGCCGTGCTTCCAGTGGAGAGAGAGGGCGTCGTCCCGGGCAGGCACCGTGTTATGCGGTGGAGCGCACGGTGTCCCCGGTGCGTGTGCTTAGCCCGGTGCGTAACATCTCAGCTCCCCACATCTGCCGGGTTAGGGTGGAGATCCAGCCAGGGCGGATGGTGCCAGCCTTGCTCTCAAGACCTCCAGTGCGTCTCCAGAGCCCAGTTCCTCCTCCACACACTCTCCCTATGGTGCGTGTCTCCAGCCCAGTGCCTCCAGTTCCGGCACCATGCACCAAGCCTCCTGTGCGTCTCCAGAGCCCTGTACGCACTGTTCCTTCTCCCCGCACTCGCCCTGAGGTGCGTGCCCTCAGTCCGGTACCACCAGTTCCGGCACCACGCACCAGGCCTATAGTGCGCTTTGAGAAACCAGTGTGCCCTGTTCCTGCTCCCCGCACTAGCCTTGAGGTGCGTGTCTCCAGTCCGGTACCACCAGTTCTGGCACCACGCACCAGGCCTACTGTGCGCCTCAGCAGGTCAGAGTCGGCTGTCTGCTCAACGCCACCTGCACTGCTCATCTGCCCAGCGCCGTCTGAGCTGCCTGCCTGCCCAGCGCCGTCTGAGCCATCAATCTGCCCAACGCCGTCTGAGCTGTCCGTCTGCCAAGCGCCGCATGAACTGCCCGTCTGTACTGAGCCTTCAAAGCCGCCCGTCTGTACTGAGCCTGCAAAGCCGCCCGTCTGTACTGAGCCTTCAAAGCCGCCCGTCTGTCATGAGCCTTCAGAGCCATCTGCCAGACAGGAGCCGCTAGAGCCGTCCACCAGACAGGAGCCGCTAGAGCCGTCCGCCAGACAGGAGCTGCTAGAGCCTTCCGCCAGACAGGAGCAGCCAGAGCCTTCCGCCAGACAGGAGCAGCCAGAGCCTTCCGCCAGACAGGAGCAGCCAGAGCCTTCCGCCAGCCATGAGCAGCCAGAGCCGCCAGCCAGCCATGAGCAGCCAGAGCCGCCAGCCAGCCATGAGCAGCCAGAGCCGCCAGCCAGCCATGAGCAGCCAGAGCCGCCAGCCAACCATGAGCAGCCAGAGCCGCCAGCCAGCCATGAGCAGCCAGAGCCGCCAGCCAGCCATGAGCAGCCAGAGCCGCCAGCCAGCCAGGAGCTGCCAGAGCCGCCAGCCAGTCAGGAGCTGCCAGAGCCGCCCTCCAGTCATGAGCTGCCCTCCAGTCATGAGCTGCCCGCCAGTTATGAGCTGCCCGCCAGTCATGAGCTGCCCTCCAGTCATGAGCTGCCCTACAGTCATGAGCTGCCCTACAGTCATGAGCTGCCCTACAGTCATGAGCTGCCACTCAGTCCGGAGCTGCCACTCAGTCCGGAGCTGCCACTCAGTCCGGAGCTGCCACTCAGTCCGCATTAGACAGCCGTTACAGTAAATTATTAGCTATGTTATTAGGTATGTTATTAGGTATGTTATTAGGTATGTTAGTAGGTATGTTATTAGGTATGTTAGTAGGTATATTAGTAGGTATGTTAGTAGGTATGCTATTAGGTATGTTATTAGGTATGTTATTAGGTATGTTATTAGGTATATTAGTAGCTATGTTAGTAGGTATGCTATTAGGTATGTTATTAGGTATATTAGTAGGTATGTTATTAGGTATGTTAGTAGGTATATTAGTAGGTATGTTATTAGGTATGTTATTAGGTATGTTAGTAGGTATATTAGTAGGTATATTAGTAGGTATGTTATTAGGCATATTAGTAGCTATGTTAGTAGTTATATTAGTAGGTATGTTATTAGTCATATTAGTAGGTATGTTAGTAGGTATGTTATTAGGTATATTAGTAGGTATGTTATTAGGTATATTAGTAGGTATATTATTAGGTATATTAGTAGGTATGTTAGTAGGTATATTAGTAGGAATGTTATTAGGTATATTAGTAGGTATGTTATTAGGTATGTTAGTAGGTATATTAGTAGGTATGTTAGTAGGTATGTTATTAGGTATATTATTAGGTGTATTAGTAGGTATATTACCAGGTATATTAGTAGGTATATTAGTAGGTATGTTAGCAGGTATATTATTATGTATATTACTAGGTATATTAGTAGGTATGTTATTATGTATATTACTAGGTATATTAGTAGGTATATTAGTAGGTATATTAGTAGGTATGTTAGTAGGTATGCTATTAGGTATGTTAGTAGGTATATTAGTAGGTATATTAGTAGGTATATTACTAGGTATATTAGTAGGTATGTTATTATGTATATTACTAGGTATATTAGTAGGTATATTAGTAGGTATGTTATTAGGTATATTAGTAGCTATGCTATTAGGTATATTAGTAGCTATGTTAGTAGGTATGTTATTAGGTATGTTATTAGGTATATTAGTAGCTATGTTAGTAGGTATGTTAGTAGGTATGCTATTAGGTATATTAGTAGCTATGTTAGTAGGTATGCTATTAGGTATATTAGTAGCTATGTTAGTAGGTATGTTATTAGGTATATTAGTAGGTATTTTATTAGCTATGTTATTAGGTATGTTATTAGGTATGTTATTAGGTATGTTATTAGGTATGTTAGTAGGTATGTTATTAGGTATGTTAGTAGGTATATTAGTAGGTATGTTAGTAGGTATGCTATTAGGTATGTTATTAGGTATGTTATTAGGTATGTTATTAGGTATATTAGTAGCTATGTTAGTAGGTATGCTATTAGGTATGTTATTAGGTATATTAGTAGGTATGTTATTAGGTATGTTAGTAGGTATATTAGTAGGTATGTTATTAGGTATATTAGTAGGTATATTATTAGGTATATTAGTAGGTATGTTAGTAGGTATATTAGTAGGAATGTTATTAGGTATATTAGTAGGTATGTTATTAGGTATGTTAGTAGGTATATTAGTAGGTATGTTAGTAGGTATGTTATTAGGTATATTATTAGGTGTATTAGTAGGTATATTACCAGGTATATTAGTAGGTATATTAGTAGGTATGTTAGCAGGTATATTATTATGTATATTACTAGGTATATTAGTAGGTATGTTATTATGTATATTACTAGGTATATTAGTAGGTATATTAGTAGGTATATTAGTAGGTATGTTAGTAGGTATGCTATTAGGTATGTTAGTAGGTATATTAGTAGGTATATTAGTAGGTATATTACTAGGTATATTAGTAGGTATGTTATTATGTATATTACTAGGTATATTAGTAGGTATATTAGTAGGTATATTAGTAGGTATGTTAGTAGGTATGCTATTAGGCATATTAGTAGGTATGTTATTAGGTATATTAGTAGCTATGCTATTAGGTATATTAGTAGCTATGTTAGTAGGTATGTTATTAGGTATGTTATTAGGTATATTAGTAGCTATGTTAGTAGGTATGTTAGTAGGTATGCTATTAGGTATATTAGTAGCTATGTTAGTAGGTATGCTATTAGGTATATTAGTAGCTATGTTAGTAGGTATGTTATTAGGTATATTAGTAGGTATTTTGTTAGGTATGTTAGTAGGTATGTTAGTAGGTATGCTATTAGGTATATTAGTAGCTATGTTAGTAGGTATGCTATTAGGTATGCTATTAGGTATATTAGTAGCTATGTTAGTAGGTATGCTATTAGGTATGTTAGTAGGTATATCCGTAGGTTTATTAGTAGGTATATTAGTAGCTATGTTAGTAGGTATGCTATTAGGTATGTTAGTAGGTATGCTATTAGGTATGTTAGTAGGTATGCTATTAGGTATGCTATTAGGTATATTAGTAGCTATGTTAGTAGGTATGCTATTAGGTATGCTATTAGGTATATTAGTAGCTATGTTAGTAGGTATGCTATTAGGTATGTTAGTAGGTATATTCGTAGGTTTATTAGTAGGTATATTAGTAGCTATGTTAGTAGGTATGCTATTAGGTATGTTAGTGGGTATGCTATTAGGTATATTTGTAGCTATGTTAGTAGGTATGCTATTAGGTATGTTAGTAGGTATATTCGTAGGTATATTAGTAGCTATATTAGTAGCTATGTTAGTAGGTATGCTATTAGGTATATTAGTAGGTATATTAGTAGGTATGTTATTAGGTATGTTAGTAGGTATATTAGTAGGTATGTTATTAGGTATGTTAGTAGGTATATTAGTAGGTATATTAGTAGGTATGTTATTAGGTATGTTAGTAGGTATATTAGTAGCTATGTTAGTAGGTATATTAGTAGGTATGTCATTAGGTATGTTAGTAGGTATGCTATTAAGTATATTAGTAGGTATGTTAGTAGGTATGTTATTAGGTATGTTATTAGGTATATTAGTAGGTATATTAGTAGGTATGTTAGTAGCTATGTTCGTAGGTATATTAGTAGGTATGCTATTAGGTATGTTAGTAGGTATGCTATTAGGTATATTAAGTAGCTATGTTAGTAGGTATAGTTTACCTGATCCCTGGCACATGTCTGTCTGCAGCAGCTGCTTGGCTCTGATGATGTCAACGTTGAGTCTTCCAGCGGAGGGCAGGTAGTTGAGTGATAACAGCAGCTCTCCCAGCTCTACCTCATTCTGTTAGAAACACAAAACACTGTTATTATCACTGTCAATAAATATGTCTGTCTGACTATCTCAGGTAGTTGAGTGATAACAGCAGCTCTCCCAGCTCTACCTCATTCTGTTAGAAACACAAGAAGACACTTAGTGTGTGTTGGACGAAGACACTTAGTGTGTGTTGAACTAAGACACTTAGTGTCTGTTGAACTAAGACATTGTTGAACTAAGACACTTATTGTGTGTTGAACCTAGACACTTAGTGTGTGTTGAACTAAGACACTTAGTGTGTGTTGAACTAAGACATTGTTGAACTAAGACACTTATTGTGTGTTGAACTAAGACACTTAGTGTGTGTTGAACTAAGACACTCAGTGTGTGTTGAACTAAGACACTTAGTGTGTGTTGAACTAAGACACTTAGTGTGTGTTGAACTAAGACACTTAGTGTGTGTTGAACTAAGACACTTAGTGTGTGTTGAACTAAGACACTTAGTGTGTGTTGAACCTAGACACTTAGTGTGTGTTCTCCCTACCTGAGAACTGGGTACCAGGGCCTTCCACCAGTGACCACCCTTCACCAGATCAACCTCACTCAGAGGCAGCGCCACCTACCAGTGAAAACACACCATTACACAACTAATGTATCAGACAGGGATGAGTGAAAACACACCATTACACAACTAATGTATCAGACAGGGATGAATGTTCCTTGCAAAAGTATGCATCCCCCTTGGCGTTTTCCCTATTCTGTTGCATTACAACCTATCATATAAATTGATTTTTATTTGGATTTCACGTAATGGACACACACAAAATAGTCCAAATTGGTGACGTAAAATGAAAAAGAATAAAAATAAATCCAAGAATTCTAAAAAATAAGAAACCGAAAAGTGGTGCGTACATATGTATTCACCCCCTTTGCTATGAAGCCCCTTAACAAGATCTGGTGCAACCATTTACCTTCAGAAGTCACATAATTAGTTAAATAAAGTCCACTTGTGTGCAATCTAAGTGTCACATGATCTGTCGCATGATCTCAGTATATATACACCTGTTCTGAAAGGCCCAAGAGTCTGCAACACCACTATGCAAGGGGCACCACCAAGCAAGCGGCACCATGAAGACCAAGGTGCTCTCCAAACAGGTCAGGGATAAAGTTGTGGAGAAGTATAGATCAGGGTTGGGTTATAAAAAAATATCGGAAACTTTGAACATCCCACGGAGAACCATTAAATCTATGATTAAAAAATGGAAAGAATATGGCACCACAACAAACCTGTCAAGAGAGCACTGCCCACCAAAGCTCATGGACCAGGCAAGGAGGGCATTAATCAGAGAGGCAACAAAGAGACCAAAGATAACCCTGAAGGACCTGCAAAGCTCCACAGCGGAGATTGGAGTATCTGTCCATAGGACCACTTTAAGTCGTACACACCACAGAGCTGAGCTTTACGGAAGAGTGACCAGAAAAAAGTCATTGCTTAAAGAAAAAAATAAGCAAACACATTTGGCAGCATCATGCTGTGTGGGATGTTTTTCATTGGCAGGGACTGGGAAACTGGTCATAATTGAAGAAATTATGGATGGCGCTAAATACAGGGAAATTCTTGAGGGAAACCTGTTTCAGTCTTCCAGAGATTTGAGACTGGGATGGAGATTCACCTTCCAGCAGGACAATGACCCCTAAGCATACTGCTAAAGCAGCACTCAAGTGGTTTAGGGGAAAACATTTAAATGTCTTGGAATGGCCTAGTCAAAGCCCAGACCTCAATCCAAATGAGAATCTGTGGTATGACTTAAAGATTGCTGTACACCAGTGGAACCTAACCAACTTGAAGGAGCTGGAGCAGTTTTGCCTTGAAGAATGGGCAAAAATCCCAGTGGCTAGATGTGCCAAGATTATAGAGACATACCCCAAGAGACTTGCAGCTGTACTTGCTGCAAAAGGTGCCTCTACAAAGTATTGATTTTGGGGGGGGGGGGGGGGGGGGGGGTGAATAGTTATGCACGCTCAAGTTTTCAGTTAGTCTTATTTCTTGTCTGTTTCACAATGAAAAATATTTTACATCTTCAAATGATACAAACCCCCCAAAAATCTATTTTAATTCCAGGTTGTAAGGCAACAAAATAGGAAAAATGCCAAGGGGGGTGAATACTTTCGCCATCCACTGTATCTTCCTGGTACGGGACATCCTGTGCAAACACAGTGTTTTTATTGGCCTGATAGTCAAGAAGAAGGCACAGTGATGCCGAAATGTTGGTGATTGACCAAATAAAATACTGGGAGTTTATATATAGAGCGTACAACTTTAGACTAGATAGGATGAGAGCAGCCCTCCAGCTAGGATGCTCTTCAACAGGCTTGGTCCTGTTATGGATGATCAGTTTCAACTCTCTTTATTTTTTATAGCTAATAGTAAAGACGTCATTAAACTGTAAAAATGTTTTACTTTTTTAAAGTAGGATGAACACAACCAGTCATTGTCAAATAAATCACTTCAAAAAGTAGACAATACCCGCGCACGTTACAATACCCGCGCACGTTACAATACCCGCTCACGTTACAATACCCGCGCACGTTACAATACCCGCGCACGTTACAATACCCGCGCACGTTACAATACCCGCGCACGTTACAATACCCGCGCACGTTACAATACCCGCGCACGTTACAATACCCGCTCACGTTACAATACCCGCGCACGTTACAATACCCGCTCACGTTACAATACCCGCTCACGTTACAATACCCGCGCACGTTACAATACCCGCTCACGTTACAATACCCGCGCACGTTACAATACCCGCGCACGTTATAATACCCGCTCACGTTACAATACCCGCGCACGTTACAATACCCGCGCACGTTACAATACCCGCGCACGTTACAATACCCGCGCACGTTACAATACCCACTCACGTTACAATACCCGCGCACGTTACAATACCCGCGCACGTTACAATACCCACTCACGTTACAATACCCGCGCACGTTACAATACCCGCGCACGTTACAATACCCGCTCACGTTACAATACCCGCGCACGTTACAATACCCGCGCACGTTACAATACCCGCGCACATTACAATACCCGCGCACGTTCATCCACTCTAAAATAATTCCAGCATCTGAAACAGTGCATTTGATGAATGGGAAAAAGGCTATTAAAACACCCAAAAGTCTAATGACATTTGGCGATTGTCGTTAGGCACACTTATAGCCTGATTTTAATTTGTGTTCACATCAAACCACACCACATTTTGATACCCCTGGTACTCACAGGATTGGTGTGTGTGTGCTTGTGTGGTTGTGTATGAGTGTGTGTGTGCTCGTGTGTGTGTTTTGTTTGTGTGGTTGTGTATGCTCACCTTGCCGATGACACAGTGTCGTGAGAACTTGTCGAAGTCGACCAGAGACAGCAGCAGGGTGCGGCGCTGGGCCTCCAAGAACAGAAGGTCAAAGGTGAACCGCTCCTCGAACACCGGGTTCTGTGTCTTCCTCTTCACCCCTGTCTGAAGAAGAAAAAACTTTATTGTTCATTTAACCAGGCAAGTCAGTTAAGAACAAATACTTATTTACAATGACGGCCTACACCGGCCAAGGCCAGACAACACTGGGCCAATTGTGTGCACGCCCTATGGGACTTCCACTCACGGCTGGTTGTGATACAGCCTGGATTTGAACCAGAGTGTCTGTAGTGACGCCTCTAGCACTGAGATGCAGTGCCTTAGACCGCTGTGCCACTCGGGATCCCAAGGTGATGGGAATCCATTAACTTACAGCGAATGGAAATGTGTATTTATGCTGCCAACCCAACCTTGAGGCTGGAAGCAATGGGTCTGCACCCCCGGAGCAATACTTCTAGGTATGGTTAAGTGCTTTGCTCAAGGGCACAACAGCAGGCAATGGAATCTAGGATACTGATGCCAGCAACCCTCCAGTTGACAGCTCACTCCACACCAGATTTTTCCAGTCAGAGCTGGGATTCAAACCAGCAACCTTCCAGTTGCAGGGCCGCTTCTCTAACCGCTAGGCTACCTGCCGAGAGTTCTTGTGGTCCGGCAGCAGGCTGATCTTGACGTATGGGTTGGAGTGGGCCATGTCCTGGCGGGCACCGTCACAGGTCAGAGGTGGAGGCAGGTCGCGAGCCTCAATGACCCTAACGCCCAGGTGGCCGTTGATTAGGTCATACCTGAGAGGAGAGGAGGGGGATGGGAGGGAGGGAGAGAGAGGGAGAAACAGAGAGAGAGAGAGAGAGGGAGGGAGAGAGAGAGAGAGACAGAGAGAGAGAGAGAGAGAGAGAGAGAGAGAGAGAGGAGGAGATTGGGATGATCAGAGGGACACGAATAAAATTCAAATCAGATGAATGAAAATAAAATGAGTGTTTTTCTTATTTTCCTGTATTTATTTCTAGACCAGGGGAAGTGTACATGCTGCTCATTGGAAAGCAGCTAATTACTATAATTCTGATTCTAAACATAAAAGATATAATCCAACGTATAAAAGACAAAACATCACTGTGTGCTGAAGTGGAGCATGCCCAGTTGGTATCGTAGCAGAATCTCCTCGTCCGTTAGCGAGTCCACGTCGTCTCCGGATGAGTCCAGAGAGTAGAGGCGTGGCTCCAACTTCCTGAAGTAGTCATCCGGAGGGGGCTGGTGTCGACGCAGCGGCTGGATCACCTCCTTCCTGGGGCCCATGGCCCAGAACTCAATGGGTTTCACATCAACCAGCGGAGAGCTGGGCCTGCGAGCGTCTAGACCTGGGGGAGGGGAGGGAGTGAATAGAGGAGAATATAGATAGAGGAGAAAAGAGAGAGAGGAGAGGAGAGGGGAATGAAGAAGTTAAATATTTATTTGATTCAGTGGTTCTTAGTGGTTCAGTGTTTCATCCAGTGGTTAATTGGTTCAGTGATTCGGTATTTAATTCAGTAATTCCTTGGTTCAGTGGATTCAGTGTTTAATTCAGTAGTTTAGTTGTTAATTGGCTCAGGGGTTCAGTGTTTGATTAATTGGTTCAGTGGTTAAGAGTTTGATTCAGAGATTCAGTGGTTCAGTATTTGATTCAGTGGTTCAGTGGTTCAGTGGTTAAGAGTTTGATTCAGTGAATCAGTGGTTCAGTATTTGATTAATTAGTTAAGTGGTTAATTGGTTCAGTGTTTGATTCAGTGAATCAGTTGTTCTTACTGGAGAGTTGTCGGACCAGGCTGAAGGTGGATCGGGACATCTCTGAGCTGGAACGTCTCCGGGTCGGAGTACTGTCCTGCAGTATTGCCATGGCGTCAACATGAGTGACCCCGGTATCAGTGTCCTTCTCATCCACACACTCGTTCACTCTGAGACGGATAGAGAGAGAAACAGAGGGAGAGGGAGAGAGAAAGAGGGAGAGAGAGAGAAACAGAGGGAGAGGGAGCGAGAGAAACAGAGGGAGAGGGAGAGATGTAGACAGAGAGAAAGAGAGAGAGAGAAACAGAGGGAGAGGGAGAGAGGGAGACAGAGAGAAAGAGAGAGAGAGAAACAGAGGGAGAGGGAGACAGAGAGAAAGAGGGAGAGAGAAACACTTAAACCTCAATCTACTACAGGTGATCCATGGCCCGATCTCCCCCCAAGATAATACATTTCTCATTTGTTTATGAATATTACAATCAACAACAGATTAAACTCTTTTTAGCCAAGGGATCTGTGAAATCAGTTTAGAGGGTGTAATAGAATGCAATACAATGTAATATTATTGATTTACAAGATTATGTTCTTAACCTCAGCAACATGGGCCTGGGAGGCTCACAGAGATATTAGTATCCACAGTACTCTGTTCTTAACCCTGGGCAACATGGGCCTGGGAGGCTCACAGAGATATTAGTATCCACAGTATTCTGTTCTTAACCCTCAGCAACATGGGCCTGGGAGGCTCACAGAGATATTAGTATTCACAGTATTCTGTTCTTAACCCCCAGAAACATGGGCCCGGGAGGCTCACAGAGATATTAGTATCCACAGTATTCTGTTCTTAACCCTGGGCAACATGGGCCTGGGAGGCTCACAGAGATATTAGTATTCACAGTATTCTGTTCTTAACCCTCAGAAACATGGGCCCGGGAGGCTCACAGAGATATTAGTATCCACAGTATTCTGTTCTTAACCCTCAGCAACATGGGCCCGGGAGGCTCACAGAGATATTAGTATCCACAGTATTCTGTTCTTAACCCTCAGCAACATGGGCCTGGGAGGCTCACAGAGATATTAGTATCCACAGTATTCTGTTCTTAACCCTCAGCAACATGGGCCTGGGAGGCTCACAGAGATATTAGTATCCACAGTATTCTGTTCTTAACCCTCAGCAACATGGGCCTGGGAGGCTCACAGGGATATTAGTATCCACAGTATTCTGTTCTTAACCCTGGGCAACATGGGGCTGGGAGGCTCACAGAGATATTAGTATCCACAGTATTCTGTTCTTAACCCTGGGCAACATGGGCCTGGGAGGCTCACAGAGATATTAGTATCCACAGTATTCTGTTCTTAACCCTCAGCAACATGGGCCTGGGAGGCTCACAGAGATATTAGTATCCACAGTATTCTGTTCTTAACCCTCAGCAACATGGGCCTTGGAGGCTCACAGAGATATTAGTATCCACAGTATTCTGTTCTTAACCCTCAGCAACATGGGCCTGGGAGGCTCACAGAGATATTAGTATCCACAGTATTCTGTTCTTAACCCTCAGCAACATGGGCCTGGGAGGCTCACAGAGATATTAGTATCCACAGTATTCTGTTCTTAACCCTCAGCAACATGGGCCTGGGAGGCTCACAGAGATATTAGTATCCACAGTATTCTGTTCTTAACCCTCAGCTACATGGGCCTTGGAGGCTCACAGGGATATTAGTATCCACAGTATTCTGTTCTTAATTAACCCTCAGCAACATGGGCCTGGGAGGCTCACAGAGATATTAGTATCCACAGTATTCTGTTCTTAACCCTCAGCTACATGGGCCTGGGAGGCTCACAGAGATATTAGTATCCACAGTATTCTGTTCTTAACCCTCAGCTACATGGGCCTGGGAGGCTCACAGGGATATTGGTATCCACAGTATTCTGTTCTTAACCCTCAGCTACATGGGCCTGGGAGGCTCACAGGGATATTAGTATCCACAGTATTCTGTTCTTAACCCTCAGCTACATGGGCCTGGGAGGCTCACAGAGATATTAGTATCCACAGTATTCTGTTCTTAACCCTCAGCTACATGGGCCTGGGAGGCTCACAGAGATATTAGTATCCACAGTACTCCAACAATTATACATTTTTCAACTCAATACTTCTTGTGTTCTCAATGTTTTGTTGTTGAATTTGTTTAAACATAAATGCGCTGTAATGTTCTGATTAAGAGGGGGTCCCTGATGAATTTGCATCAATCACAAAAGGGGTCAGAACCCCTTATCTACCACACGTTGGTGGTTCCTGCCAACTCAGAGTATGGAGCTCCTCTGGGTCCATGTGAAGGACAAGAAACATGTGTTATTGGCTAATGTGGTTGAAATGTTCCTTATCCTTCAACTGGGGAAATCAGACAGCTATACAACAATGACATCATCATCATAACTACTCTCTGTGTGTGTCTGTGTGTGTGTGTGTGTGTGTGTGTGTCTGTGTGTGTATGTGTGTGTGTGTGTGTGTGTGTGTGTGTGTGTGTGTGTGTGTGTGTGTGTGTGTGTGTGTGTGTGTGTGTGTGTGTGTGTGTGTGTGTTACGTTCCCCAGTTTCTGTGTTCTGGTTTGTATTTGAGTGTGTGTGTTTCAGGAGAAATTCCTGTAACTCCCCAAGCAGCTGATTGGTCGACCCCAGGCTAATTGATGATTGGAGCTGACCCCGCCCCCTCGTCAAGAATTAGCTGACTCTAATCACCATTGCCACCAGAAGATAAAAGCCAGTGTTCTGTTCAGAAGAGGGGAGATCATGAAAAAATGATTAGAGAGAGAGAGATTGAATATTTTGGAGAAATCATTAGAAAGAGTTCTGTGTTTGTTGCTTTGTCAAAGCTTCTTTAGTGGCCTGAGTTAGTTTACTCAGTTTTGTTGTAAAGTGTTTGTGAAATTGTTAATAATTATTCTGTTTCATTTGTTCCCAGGGGGGAAGGGGAAGGCACTTAGGGAGTGCTTAGGCAAGAGGCCCGAGGCCATACATATACCCGTAGTATATTCAATGTCTAGGCACACTAGGTAAGACCTGGGCGGACCACCCCCTGTATTTTGGTTAGGGCACCAGGTGGTGTAAGTTAAGTGGGTAGGCAGGTTAGATAGGAGAGGGGGAGCTTTGATATTTACTTTCTTTCCTTTGGTTCCGTCCAGCCCCTTTTCCCCATATTACCGTGTAGGAAATAAATCCTAGTAACGGTAAATTCTGCCTTTGTCGTCCTTTCTCGCACCTACAGTCCATACCTCTTTCGCTTCACGGAGAGTTGAGTTGCAGCAGGGAGTTGCGTTCCCTCTTTATAGAGGCGTGCGTAACAGTGTGTGTCTGTGTGTGTATGTGTGTGTGTGTGTGTGTGTGTGTGTTAGCAACTTTCTGTCAGGATTAACTGATTGTTTACATGAGCGATAGTCTGTAAACACAGCTGTCACTGGCTGCATCTCAAAGGGGTGGCAGGTAGCCTAGCGGTTAGAGTGGAGGGGTGGCAGGTAGCCTAGCGGTTAGAGCGTGGGGCCAGGAACCCAAAGGTCTCTAGCTCGAGTCCTCGAGCCAACAAGAAGAAACATCTGTCAATGTGCCCTTGCGCAGACTTGAGAAAAAGTAAAGAGTTGAGTTAAGATACCTTAATAGAAAAGGACTTAAGTGAAAGTCACCCAGTAAAGCTATATTTGAGTAAAACTATTTAGTTTTAAATATACTTAAATAACAAAATTAAATCTAAGTGCTTTATCAAAAATAGAAACAAAAGCAAAACGCAGCATCATCGGGGATGATTTCTGTTTTTAGAAAGTGACATACCTTGAGGGCTGACAAGTAGTACTTTTAAATATTTTTACTTGAGTACTTTGCACGACTGCACTTCACCCTAAATGCTCCAGGGTCACCGTTGATAATGGCTGATCCTGGCAGAGGGGGAGTTGAGACATGCAAAATAAACATTTTAAATAGGACAAGTATAAGCACCCACCTTATTATTAAATGGGATGCAGCCACTATGCAGCTGATGTAGAATATCTCTGATAATTACTGACACTTTACACTAGAATATCTCTGATAACCACTGACACTTTACACCAGAATATCTCTAATAACTACTGACACTTTATATCAGAATATCTCTAATAACTACTGACACTTTATATCAGAATATCTCTGATAACTACTGACACTTTACACCAGAATATCTCTGATAACCACTGACACTTTACACCAGAATATCTCTGATAACCACTGACACTTTATATCAGAATATCTCTGATAACAACTGACACTTTATATCAGAATATCTCTGATAACTACTGACACTTTACACCAGAATATCTCTGATAACTACTGACCATTTATATCAGAATATCTCTGATAACCACTGACACTTTACACTAGAATATCTCTGATAACTACTGACAATTTATATCAGAATATCTCTGATAACTACTGACAATTTATATCAGAATATTTCTGATAACTACTGACACTTTACACCAGAATATCTCTGATAACTACTGACAATTTATATCAGAATATCTCTGATAACCACTGACAATTTATATCAGAATATCTCTGATAACTACTGACAATTTATACCAGAATATCTCTGATAACTACTGACAATTTATACCAGAAAATCTCTGATAACTACTGACAATTTATATCAGAATATCTCTGATAACCACTGACACTTTATACCAGAATATCTCTGATAACTACTGACAATTTATATCAGAATATCTCTAATAACTACTGACACATTCATTTAGTGAGCCATGTCCTTCTGTAGGAACAGACACATCTTCTCCCGATGACATGTCCTTCTGTAGGAACAGACAGGTCTTCTCCTGATGACATGTCCTTCTGTAGGAACAGACACATCTTCTCCTGATGACATGTCCTTCTGTAGGAACAGACACACCTTCTCCTGATTACATGTCCTTCTGTAGGAACAGACACCCCTTCTCCCGATGACATGTCCTTCTGTAGGAACAGACAGGTCTTCCCCTGATGACATGTCCTTCTGTAGGAACAGACACATCTTCTCCTGATGACACGTCCTTCTGTAGGAACAGACACAATTTATCCTGATGACATGTCCTTCTGTAGGAACAGACACATCTTCTCCCGATGACATGTCCTTCTGTAGGAACAGACACAATTTATCCCGATGACATGTCCTTCTGTAGGAACAGACACATCTTCTCCTGATGACATGTCCTTCTGTAGGAACAGACAGGTCTTCCCCTGATGACATGTCCTTCTGTAGGAACAGACACATCTTCTCCTGATAACATGTCCTTCTGTAGGAACAGACAGGTCTTCTCCTGATGACACGTCCTTCTGTAGGAACAGACACATCTTCTCCTGATTACATGTCCTTCTGTAGGAACAGACACATCTTCTTCTGATGACATGTCCTTCTGCAGGAACAGACAGGTCTTCCCCTGATGACATGTCCTTCTGTAGGAACAGACACATCTTCTCCTGATGACATGTCCTTCTGTAGGAACAGGCACATCTTCTCCTGATGACATGTCCTTCTGTAGGAACATACACATCTTCTCCTGATGACATGTCCTTCTGTAGGAACAGACACATCTTCTCCTAATGACATGTCCTTCTGTAGGAACAGACACATCTTCTCCTGATGACATGTCCTTCTGTAGGAACAGACAGGTCTTCCCCTGATGACATGTCCTTCTGTAGGAACAGACACATCTTCTCCTGATAACATGTCCTTCTGTAGGAACAGACAGGTCTTCTCCTGATGACATGTCCTTCTGTAGGAACAGACACATCTTCTCCTGATTACATGTCCTTCTGTAGGAACAGACAGGTCTTCCCCTGATGACATGTCCTTCTGTAGGAACAGACACCACTTCTCCTGATAACATGTCCTTCTGTAGGAACAGACAGGTCTTCTCCTGATGACATGTCCTTCTGTAGGAACAGACACATCTTCTCCCGATTACATGTCCTTCTGTAGGAACAGACACATCTTCTTCTGATGACATGTCCGTCTGCAGGAACAGACAGGTCTTCCCCTGATGACATGTCCTTCTGTAGGAACAGACACATCTTCTCCTGATGACATGTCCTTCTGTAGGAACAGACACATCTTCTCCTGATGACATGTCCTTCTGTAGGAACATACACATCTTCTCCTGATGACATGTCCTTCTGTAGGAACAGACACATCTTCTCCTGATGACAT
Source organism: Salvelinus namaycush (assembly GCF_016432855.1). Lineage (NCBI taxonomy): Eukaryota > Metazoa > Chordata > Actinopteri > Salmoniformes > Salmonidae > Salvelinus > Salvelinus namaycush. The sequence goes on along the minus strand of NW_024061617.1, from coordinate 48,885 downwards.
GTCCTTCTGTACGAACAGACACATCTTCTCCTGATGACATGTCCTTCTGTAGGAACAGACACATCTTCTCCTGATGACATGTCCTTCTGTAGGAACAGACACATCTTCTCCTGATGACATGTCCTTCTGTAGGAACAGACACATCTTCTCCTGATGACATGTCCTTCTGTAGGAACAGACACATCTTCTCCTAATGACATGTCCTTCTGTAGGAACAGACACATCTTCTCCTGATGACTTGTCCTTCTGTAGGAACAGACACATCTTCTCCTGATGACATGTCCTTCTGTAGGAACATACACATCTTCTCCTGATGACATGTCCTTCTGTAGGAACAGACACATCTTCTCCTGATTACATGTCCTTCTGTAGGAACAGACAGGTCTTCCCCTGATGACATGTCCTTCTGTAGGAACAGACACATCTTCTCCTGATAACATGTCCTTCTGTAGGAACAGACAGGTCTTCCCCTGATGACATGTCCTTCTGTAGGAACAGACACATCTTCTCCTGATAACATGTCCTTCTGTAGGAACAGACAGGTCTTCTCCTGATGACATGTCCTTCTGTAGGAACAGACACATCTTCTCCTGATTACATGTCCTTCTGTAGGAACAGACAGGTCTTCCCCTGATGACATGTCCTTCTGTAGGAACAGACACATCTTCTCCTGATAACATGTCCTTCTGTAGGAACAGACAGGTCTTCCCCTGATGACATGTCCTTCTGTAGGAACAGACACATCTTCTCCTGATGACATGTCCTTCTGTAGGAACATACACATCTTCTCCTGATGACATGTCCTTCTGTAGGAACATACACATCTTCTGCTGATGACATGTCCTTCTGTAGGAACAGACACATCTTCTCCTGATGACATGTCCTTCTGTAGGAATAGACACATCTTCTCCTGATGGCATGTCCTTCTGTGGGAACAGACACAACTTCTCCTGGTGAATTGTCCTTCTGTAGGAACAGACACATCTTCTCCTGATGACATGTCCTTCTGTAGGAACAGACCTATCTTCTCCTGATGACATGTCCTTCTGTAGGAACATACACAATTTATCCCGATGACATGTTCTTCTGTAGGAACAGGCACATCTTCTCCTGATGACATGTCCTTCTGTAGGAACAGACATGTCTTCTCCTGATGACATGTCCTTCTGTAGGAACAGACACATCTTCTCCTGATGACATGTCTTTCTGTAGGAACAGACACCTCTTCTCCTGATGACACGTCCTTCTGTAGGAACAGACACATCTTCTCCTGATTACATGTCCTTCTGTAGGAACAGACACACCTTCTCCCGATGACATGTCCTTCTGTAGGAACAGACACATCTTCTCCTAATGACATGTCCTTCTGTAGGAACAGACACATCTTCTCCTGATTACATGTCCTTCTGTAGGAACATACACACTTTATCCTGATGACATGTCCTTCTGTAGGAACAGACACATCTTCTCCTGATGACATGTCCTTCTGTAGGAACAGACACATCTTCTCCTGATGACATGTCCTTCTGTAGGAACAGACACACCTTCTCCCGATGACATGTCCTTCTGTAGGAACAGACAGGTCTTCCCCGGATGACATGTCCTTCTGTAGGAACAGACACATCTTCTCCTGATGACACGTCCTTCTGTAGGAACAGACACATCTTCTCCTGATGACACGTCCTTCTGTAGAAACAGACACATCTTCTCCTGATGACATGTCCTTCTGTAGGAACAGACACAATTTATCCTGATGACATGTCCTTCTGTAGGAACAGACACATCTTCTCCCGATGACATGTCCTTCTGTAGGAACAGACACAATTTATCCTGATGACATGTCCTTCTGTAGGAACAGACACATCTTCTCCTGATGACATGTCCTTCTGTAGGAACAGACAGGTCTTCTCCTGATAACATGTCCTTCTGTAGGAACAGACACATCTTCTCCTGATTACATGTCCTTCTGTAGGAACAGACACATCTTCTCCTGATGACATGTCCTTCTGTAGGAACAGACACATCTGCCCCTGATAACAGGTCCTTGTCCTTATTTTTCCATGTCGCCTATTATTCCTTTTGTCTCTGCCGTCACAAAAATCATCGCACACACACACACACAAATGAACACATTGTACTGCAGTGTAATGACGGTAGTCAGTCAGGATATGATAACATGAGACTGCATCCTGTCTGGGGCTCCTGTTCTGTTCAGAGGGAGTTTAGTTGTATTAAAACAGCATTAAATGAGCCATCAGGGATTGTTACATCCAGTTCTCCAGCCTCATCTCTCAGCTGTTTACCAAAACAGGTGACGAGGTGACCGCTTGTTGTGTTGGGAATCGCCCCTTTAATATCACTGGCCAAAGCTGAGAGGAATCTGCACAAACATGTTCTCTCTCTCTCTCTCTCTCTCTCTCTCTCTCTCTCTCTCTCTCTCTCTCTCTCTCTCTCTCTCTCTCTCTCTCTCTCTCTCTCTCTCTCTCTCTCTCTCTCTCTCTCTCTCTCTCTCTCTCTCTCTCTCTCTCTCTCTCTCTCTCTCTCTCTCTCTCCTTTCTGTTTGTCAGGACATATAATTCTAGTCAGGACTTTGTACTGGACACCTAATTCCCAGCCATCCCTTAGGGATCATCAAGGACCCTTTGTGTCCATGGCGACAGCTCACAGGGAGATAGTTGTCAAGGTAACAGGGCAATCTAAAACACATGGCTTTAGGAGAGGATGGAGAGAGAAGAGAAGAGAAGAGGGAAATGAACTTAGGTGAAACCAATAGAGAGTGGGGGTGGGTGGAGGCGGACAGAGACACCTCATGTTTTTATAAGAGTCAATAGGCCTCTGGTCAAAATAAGTGCACTATTTAGAAACTAGTGTTTCATTTGGGAGGCAGACTGAGTCTCCATGATAATAATCAGATTAATACTGGTATATGGTCTGTATCACAGACTGAGTCTCCATTATAATAAGCAGGTTAATACTGGTATATGGTCTGTATCACATGCTATGCTGTTACTACTCCTGAGAGACAACAGTATCGGTACAGTGTGTGTGTGTGTGTGTGTGTGTGTGTGTGTGTGTGTGTGTGTGTGTGTGTGTGTGTGTGTGTGTGTGTGTGTGTGTGTGTGTGTGTGTGTGTGTGTGTGTGTGTGTGTCCAACATGTCTATCTTAATCAGTAGAGCAATGCTTCAGTCTCTGTCACACACACACCCTCTCAACCACAGAATGAGCTCACCCAGAGTGCTGACGTCAACATCAGGTCCCGAGACTAGCAGAACATGGGATATGGACTGTTCCATTACACCACAGAACAGGGGAATTTGACTGTTCCATTACACCACAGAACAGGGGGATTTGACTGTTCCATTACACCACAGAACAGGGGGGGTTTGGATTGTTCCATTACACCACAGAACATGGGGGTTGGACTGTTCCATTACACCACAGAACATGGGGGTTTGGACTGTTCCATTACACCACAGAACAGGGGGGTTTGGACTGTCCCATTACACCACAGAACATGGGGGTTGAACTGTTCCATTACACCACAGAACATGGGGGTTGGACTGTTCCATTACACCACAGAACAGGGGGATTTGACTGTTCCATTACACCACAGATCATGGGGGTTGGACTGTTCCATTACACCACAGAACAGGGGGATTTGACTGTTCCATTACACCACAGAACAGGGGGGTTTGGACTGTTCCATTACAGCACGGAATAGGGGGCATTGACAGACCTGGTAATAATTAAAAAGTGTATCCTTCTACTTCCTGAGACTGATCTAACACAACTGGACAAGTGAACGTTGTGTGCATGTGGGCATGTGTGCGTGAGTGTGCTTTCGTTCATGCATGTCTGTTTGTGTGTGTGTGTGTGTCTGTGCGGCCGTCCGTCCGCTTGTGCGTTTATGTGTGTGTCCATGCATGTGTGTGTGTTTATGTGTGTGTTAACTCACAGCCAGGAGGGGGTCTGAGCAGGGAAGGGTCCCAGTATCTCCACCTCCTCATCACTGGGCGGAAAGCAGCACTCCCAACACCACAACAGACATGAGCGACACGACCACCGACACAATAGACAGTCAGTTAGCCTGGCCAGCACACCCTATAGAGAGAGAGAGACGAGGATAGAGAGAGAGAAGAGAGAGGAGAGAGAAAGAGAGAGAAAGAATGAGAGAAGAGAGAGGAGAGAGAAAGAGAAAGAGAAAGAGAGAGAGAGAGAACATTCCCAAACATTCCATAACAAAGCCATCACCTACAGAGAGATGAACCTGGAGAAGAGTCCCCTAAGCAAGCTGTTCCTGGGGCTCTATTCACAAACACAAACAGACCCCACAGAGCCCCAGGACCAGTAGAGGTTCTAGCTTGTATGGCTCCCTGGGCAAACCCCCCCCCAAAACAACAACACACAAATAAAAGTAAATTGCACAAATCCTGTATCACACAAATACACAAATAGAACAACACACTTGTAAAGAAGAGAACCTGATCATTACTGCTCTTCAAACAAGAAACACACAAACTACATTTCACAACTAATTGCATTAGTACTGTACAAAGTTAGAGGTGAGCTATTTGATAGATCCCCCCGCTCCCCCTACCTCAGGCTTCCAGTGGGGAGACCTGAGGTCAACCTTCCCCCCCCCCCCCCCCCCCCCTCCCCATCTCGTACTTCTGAGTGGGAGACATTCCCACTCTGCCTTGCTCACAAACTAGAATCAGGGCGCCCACTCCGAGGTCACATATTAAACTGTAATAAGGGGTTAGGTCACATATTAAACTGTAATAAGGGGTTAGGTCATGTATTAAACTGTAATAAGGGGTTAGGTCACGTATTCAACTGTAATAAGGGGTTAGGTCACGTATTAAACTGTAATAAGGGGTTAGGTCACATATTAAACTGTAATAAGGGGTTAGGTCACATATTAAACTGTAATAAGGGGTTAGGTCACGTATTAAACTGTAATAAGGGGTTAGGTCACATATTAAACTGTAATAAGGGGTTAGGTCATGTATTAAACTGTAATAAGGGGTTAGGTCACGTATTCAACTGTAATAAGGGGTTAGGTCACATATTAAACTGTAATAAGGGGTTAGGTCACATATTAAACTGTAATAAGGGGTTAGGTCACGTATTAAACTGTAATAAGGGGTTAGGTCACATATTAAACTGTAATAAGGGGTTAGGTCACGTATTAAACTGTAATAAGGGGTTAGGTCACATATTAAACTGTAATAAGGGGTTAGGTCACATATTAAACTGTAATAAGGGGTTAGGTCACATATTAAACTGTAATAAGGGGTTAGGTCACATATTAAACTGTAATAAGGGGTTAGGTCACGTATTAAACTGTAATAAGGGGTTAGGTCACGTATTCAACTGTAATAAGGGGTTAGGTCACATATTAAACTGTAATAAGGGGTTAGGTCACATATTAAACTGTAATAAGGGGTTAGGTCACGTATTAAACTGTAATAAGGGGTTAGGTCACGTATTAAACTGTAATAAGGGGTTAGGTCACGTATTAAACTGTAATAAGGGGTTAGGTCACATATTAAACTGTAATAAGGGGTTAGGTCACGTATTAAACCGTAATAAGGGGTTAGGTCACATATTAAACTGTAATAAGGGGTTAGGTCACGTATTAAACTGTAATAAGGGGTTAGGTCACGTATTAAACTGTAATAAGGGGTTAGGTCACATATTAAACTGTAATAAGGGGTTAGGTCACGTATTAAACCGTAATAAGGGGTTAGGTCACGTATTAAACTGTAATAAGGGGTTAGGTCACGTATTAAACCGTAATAAGGGGTTAGGTCACATATTAAACTGTAATAAGGGGTTAGGTCACGTATTAAACTGTAATAAGGGGTTAGGTCACGTATTAAACTGTAATAAGGGGTTAGGTCACATATTAAACTGTAATAAGGGGTTAGGTCACGTATTAAACCGTAATAAGGGGTTAGGTGACATACTGTAAAGGTACATGAAACTCTCATTCCTCTATTGATCCTCCATTGATCCTCCATTGATCCTCTATTGATCCTCTATTGATCCTCCATTGATCCTCCATTGATCCTCCATTGAGCCTCTATTGATCCTCTATTGATCCTCTATTGATCCTCCATTGATCCTCCATTGATCCTCTATTGATCCTCTATTGATCCTCCATTGATCCTCCATTGATCCTCTATTGATCTGGCCAGAAATGTAATCAGAGACTCTGATCTCAACTGATCTTCAGCGACGCCCCTCGGCTAGTCCACAAGACAGTGGATCTGACTGCGTCAGTAAACGGCACCCTATTCCCTACGTATGAAACCTGGTCAAAATAATTGCACTAAACAGGAGAACAGGGTTCCATTTGGAACGCAGCGCTGAAGAAGTAGGAGAAGATGAAGGAGAAGAAGAAGGAGAAGTAGAAGAAAAAGAAGGAGAAGAAGATGAAGAAGAAGAAGGAGAAGTAGAAGAAGAAGGAGATGAAGAAGAAGAAGGAGATGAAGAAGAAGAAGAAGAAGGAGATGAAGAAGAAGGAGAAGTAGAAGAAAAAGAAGAAGGAGAAGAAGATGAAGAAGAAGAAGGAGATGAAGAAGGAGAAGAAGAAGGAGAAGTAGAAGAAGAAGGAGATGAAGAAGAAGGAGAAGTAGAAGAAGAAGGAGATGAAGAAGAAGAAGAAGAAGAAGAAGAAGAAGTAGAAGAAGAAGGAGATGAAGTAGAAGGAGATGAAGAAGAAGAAGAAGGAGAAGTAGAAGAAGGAGATGAAGAAGAAGAAGAAGGAAAAGAAGAAGGAGAAGAAGGAGTGTCCCGAGTGGCGCAGAGATCTAAGGCACTGCATCTCAGTGCAAGAGCCGTCACTGCAGTCCCTGGTTTGAATCCAGGCTGCATCACATCCGGCCGTGATTGGGAGTCCCATAGGGTGGCGCACAATTGGCCCAGCATCATCAGGGTTTGGCCGAGGTAGGCCGTCATTGTAAGTAATAATTTGTTCTTAACTGACTTGCCTAGTAAAATAAAGGTTAAATAAATTGAAAAAACATTGGGAAAAAAGAAGGAGAAGGAGAAGAAGAGACTGTGTTAGGCCACTGAGCTCAAGGCTAGGCATTAGGTCTGACTGGGAGCTAATAGGAGTCTCATAGGGAAGAAAAGGTGAGATGGAAAGGGAGATTTAAAGGATACAGAAGAAGGGAGATGGATGGATGGAAAGGGAGATATATTAGATACGAAAGAAGGGAGATGAGGGATGGAAGGATTACTCTCAATTCCCATTTTTTTTAAGGTAATTGCGTTTGCAGAAGACTTCGTGTTTTTTCGTCAGACTAGTGTATAGCATCGTCAGACTAGTGTATAGCATCGTCAGACTAGTGTATAGCATCGTCAGACTAGTGTATAGCATCGTCAGACTAGTGTATAGCATCGTCAGACTAGTGTATTGCATCGTCAGACTAGTGTATAGCATCGTCAGACTAGTGTACAGCATCGTCAGACTAGTGTACAGCATCGTCAGACTAGTGTACAGCATCGTCAGACTAGTGTACAGCATCGTCAGACTAGTGTACAGCATCGTCAGACTAGTGTACAGCATCGTCAGACTAGTGTACAGCATCGTCAGACTAGTGTACAGCATCGTCAGACTAGTGTACAGCATCGTCAGACTAGTGTACAGCATCGTCAGACTAGTGTACAGCATCGTCAGACTAGTGTATAGCATCGTCAGACTAGTGTATAGCATCGTCAGACTAGTGTATAGCATCGTCAGACTAGTGTATAGCATCGTCAGACTAGTGTATAGCATCGTCAGACTAGTGTATAGCATCGTCAGACTAGTGTATAGCATCTCGTCAGACGAGTGTATAGCATCGTCAGACTAGTGAATAGCATCGTCAGACTAGTGTATAGCATCGTCAGACTAGTGAATAGCATCGTCAGACTAGTGTATAGCATCGTCAGACTAGTGTATAGCATCGTCAGACTAGTGTATAGCATCGTCAGACTAGTGTACAGCATCGTCAGACTAGTGTATAGCATCGTCAGACTAGTGTATAGCATCGTCAGACTAGTGTATAGCATCGTCAGACTAGTGTACAGCATCGTCAGACTAGTGTATAGCATCGTCAGACTAGTGAATAGCATCGTCAGACTAGTGTATAGCATCGTCAGACTAGTGTATAGCATCGTCAGACTAGTGTATAGCATCGTCAGACTAGTGTACAGCATCGTCAGACTAGTGAATAGCATCGTCAGACTAGTGTATAGCATCGTCAGACTAGTGAATAGCATCGTCAGACTAGTGTATAGCATCGTCAGACTAGTGTATAGCATCGTCAGACTAGTGTATAGCATCGTCAGACTAGTGTATAGCATCGTCAGACTAGTGTATAGCATCGTTAGACTGTGAGGTAGTGACAGTATACTTCACTTTTCAGAGGAGGAACACAAATATCTTCCCTCCTTCCCTCCTCCTCTTCCCCCTCTCTCTCCCCCTCCTTCATTCTCTTCCCTCCCTCCTCCCCCCTTTAATGCCCCTCCAACTGATAATTACTACTGAGAATCTCATCTATCATCCCTGAGGTTCCACTTCTCCCACACTCTGACGTCACCTACTAAGGAAAGGACCTGGATAACAGCATTTTCGGCAGTTAAATGCAACAACACAACACTATTTATAAAAAACGATCTATTAAATATGTTTTTTGAACACTGTAATTTGTTAGCATGATAGCTGTATTTTTTGTTTATGGTAGACACAGCTTGTTTGCCATTAGCCAATCAGCATTTCTCAACGAGTTCAAAGCATGTGAATGTATCCAGCTGGTAATTACCACCTTCCCACTCGGTTATGAACACAGCATCACACACGATGACTCATCTCAGCACAACTCCCTGACGTCATCAGCGTGTCCCCACAGTACGCGTCAACGTTCTTTCGATTTTTCTTTTCACAGTCCTATTTTGACTTTGTAAACATCCTCATTCCCTGTAGCAATCAGCAGTACAGAGAAACACCTTCATTACAAACTCATCTAACTTCTCTGTCTCTCTCTCTCTCCCTCTCTTTCCTCTCTCTCCCTCTTTTTCCTCTCTCTCTCTCCTCTCTCTCCTCTCTCTCTCCTCTCTCTCTGTCTCTCTCCCTCTTTTTCCTCTCTCTCTCCTCTCTGTCTCTCCTCTCTCTCTTTCCCTCTTTTTCCTCTCTCTCTCCTCTCTCTCTCCTATCTCTCTGTCTCTCTCCCTCTCTTTCCTCTCTCTCCTCTTTCTCTCTCTTTATATATATATATATATATATATATATATATATATATATATATATATATATATATATATACAGTTGAAGTCGGAAGTTTACTTACACTTAGGTTGGAGTCATTAAAACTTGTTTTCAACCACTCCACAAATTTCCTGTTAACAAACTATAAGTTTGGCAAGTAGGTTAGGACATCTACTTTGTGCATGACACAAGTAATTTTTTCAACAATTGTTTACAGACAGATTATTTCCCTTATAATTCACTGTACTACAATTCCAGTGGGTCAGAAGTTTACATACATTAAGTTGACTGTGCCTTTAAACAGCTTGGAAAATTCTAGAAAACGATGTCATGGCTTTAGAAGCTTCAGATAGGCTAATTGACATAATTTGAGTCAATTGGAGGTGTACCTGTGGATGTATTTCAAGAAATACCTTCAAACTCAGTGCCTCTTCAAAAGAACTCAGCCAAGGCCTCAGAAAAAGTCTGGTTCATCATTGGGAGCAATTTCCAAATGCCTGAAGGTACCACGTTCATCTGCACAAACAATAGTACGCAAGTATAAACACCATGGGACCACGCAGCCGTCATAACACTCAGGAAGGAGACGCGTTCTGTCTCCTAGAGATGAACGTACTTTGGTGCGAAAATCCCAGAACAACAGCAAAGGACCTTGTGAAGTTGCTGGAGGAAACAGATACAAAAGTATCTATATCCACAGTAAAAGGAGTCCTATATCAACATAACCTGAAAGGCCGCTCAGCAAGGAAGAAGCCACTGCTCCAAAACCGCCATAAAAAAGCCAGACTACGGTTTGCAACTGCACATGGGGACAACGTTTTTGGAAAAATGTCCTCTGATGAAACAAAAATAAAACTGTTTGGCCATAATGACCATCGTTATGTTTGGAGGAAAAAGGGGGAGGCTTGCAAGCCAAAGAACACCATCCCAACCGTGAAGCACGGGGGTGGCAGCAACATGTTGTGGGGGTGCTTTGCTGCAGGAGGGACTGGTGCACTTCACAAAATAGATGGCATCATGAGGTAGGGAAAATTATGTGGAATTATTGAAGCAACATCTCAAGACATCAGTCAGGAAGTTATTAAAGCTTGGTCGCAAATGGGTCTTCCAAATGAACAATGAAAAGCATACTTCCAAAGTTGTGGCAAAATGGCTTAAGGACAACAAAGTCAAGGTATTGGAGTGGCCATCACAAAGCCCTGACCTCAATCACATAGAAAATGTGTGGGCAGAACTGAAAAAGCATGTGCGAGCAAGGAGGCCTACAAACCTGACTCAGTTACAACAGCTCTGTCAGGAGGAATGTGTCAAAATTCACCCAACTTTTTGTGGGAAGCTTGTGGAAGGCTACCCGAAACGTTTGACCCAAGTTAAACAATTTAAAGGCAATGCTACCAAATACTAATTGAGTGTATGTAAACTTCTGACCCACTGGGAATGTGATGAAAGAAATATAAGCTGAAATAAATAATTCTCTCTACTATTATTCTGACATTTCACATTCTTAAAATAAGTGGTGATCCTAACTGACCTAAGACAGGGAATTTTTACTAGGATTAAATGTCAGGAATTGTGAAAAAATGAGTTAAAATGTATTTGGCTAAGGTGTATTTAAACTTCCGACTTCAACTGTGTATATATATATATTTCATGTGAGGCTAAAGCAGGCTCAGTCAACTGGACAAACTGCTTATGAATTAACCAACACACAAGGAAATCATACAAGATTTATTGAAAGCTATCTCTAGGAGATGGGGTGAGAGAGATATAGGGAGAGAGAGAGAGAGAGAGAGAGAGAGAGAGAGAGAGAGAGAGAGAGAGAGAGAGAGAGAGAGGATGAAGATCATATGAGTTTGGAATGACAACGCTTAAGGGAATGATGATGTTTATGAACTTTGTTTTCTTTTCAACTTCCACTCTTTCCCTCCCTCCCTCCCTCCCTCCCTCCCTCCCTCCCTCCCTCCCTCCCTCCCTCCCTCCCTCCCTCCCTCCCTCTCTCCGCAATCACGATTCTAATCAGAGACAAAGACAGTCATGCAGGACAAAATGATTGACATGAATATGAAATGAAGAACCTCTTATTAAGCTGATGAAAATAACAAAGTGTATGTCTGTGTCTGTGTGTGGTGTGGTGTGGTGTGTGTGTGTCATTTAACACTAGAGCAGAGAGCAGACACAGGAGATGGACTGTACCCACTGAGATCTGACAGCAGAGTCAAGGCTGGTTAACTGGTGATTTGACACCTGCTCCTCTTTTATCACGTCTCTCTGTCTCTACACACACACACACACACACACACACACACACACACACACACACACACACACACACACACACACACACACACACACACACACACACACACACACACACACACACACACACACACACCCGTGTTCAGGGGAGAAGAACATACCTTGTTGATGGGTTCCAACTGTCATTTTTCACAGTGAGGAGGAACAGTGGATTATGGGCCGTTGGAGGACCAGGGAGGAGACAGGAAAGAGTAGTTTAGAAACAGTGTTTGGTGTTTCAGTTCATTATGATTCATATTAGCATTTTACCAACAACAGCTACTCTTCCCATAACCTCCTGAGGTCCAAAACCCAACACAATACAAAACATGGGCTGCCTTCATTAGTCCATACCGCAGCAAAACACTTTGCAACGCAAATCACTGCTTCTTATTATACAAATTCAGGGGTTTATTCACTAGGAATCAAAGCCACCTGAAAGCTCTCGTTTTCGTTGCAAAAACATTGTCCATAGCGAAACATTTTATTAGGGTTTGCTACGGTGTGCACTAATGAATACACCCCAGGTTAGTAAATTCTTATTTACAATGATGGCCTACACCTGCCAAACCCAGACGACGCTGGGCCAATTGTACACTGCCCTATGGGACTCCCAATCACAGCCAGTTGTGATACAGCCTGGAATCGAACCAGGATGTCTGTAGTGACGCCTTAAGCACTGCGATGCAGTGCCTAAGACCGCTGCGCCACTCGGGAGCCCGTTTAATCCTTGGAGCTCCTCATCGGTGTAATGTTGAGTAGCCTACCTGTTAAACGTAGTTATGTAATGTTGAGTAGCCTACCTGTTAAACGTAGTTATGTAATGTTGAGTAGCCTACCTGTTAAACGTAGTTATATAATGTTTGGTAGCCTACCTGTTTAAGGTAGTTATATAATGTTTGGTAGCCTACCTGTTAAACGTAGTTATGTAATGTTGAGTAGCCTACCTGTTAAACGTAGTTATGTAATGTTGAGTAGCCTACCTGTTAAACGTAGTTATGTAATGTTGAGTAGCCTACCTGTTAAACGTAGTTATGTAATGTTGAGTAGCCTACCTGTTTAAGGTAGTTATATAATGTTTGGTAGCCTACCTGTTTAAGGTAGTTATGTAATGTTGGGTAGCCTACCTGTTTAAGGTAGTTATGTAATGTTGGGTAGTCTACCTGTTTAAGGTAGTTATGTAATGTTGGGTAGCCTACCTGTTTAAGGTAGTTATGTAATGTTGAGTAGCCTACCTGTTTAAGGTAGTTATGTAATGTTGGGTAGCCTACCTGTTAAACGTAGTTATGTAATGTTGAGTAGCCTACCTGTTAAACGTAGGTATGTAATGTTGGGCAGCCTACTTGTTAAACGTAGTTATATAATGTTGGGTAGCCTACCTGTTTAAGGTAGTTATGTAATGTTGGGCAGCCTACCTGTTAAACGTAGTTATGTAATGTTGAGTAGCCTACCTGTTTAAGGTAGTTATGTAATGTTGGGTAGCCTACCTGTTAAACGTAGTTATGTAATGCTGAGTAGCCTACCTGTTAAAGGTAGTTATGTAATGTTGAGTAGCCTACCTGTTTAAGGTAGTTATGTAATGTTGAGTAGCCTACCTGTTTAAGGTAGTTATGTAATGTTGGGTAGCCTACCTGTTAAACGTAGTTATATAATGTTGAGTAGCCTACCTGTTAAACGTAGTTATATAATGTTGGGTAGCCTACCTGTTAAACGTAGTTATGTAATGTTGGGTAGGCTACCTGTTAAACGTAGTTATGTAATGTTGGGTAGCCTACCTGTTAAACGTAGTTATGTAATGCTGAGTAGCCTACCTGTTTAAGGTAGTTATGTAATGTTGAGTAGTCTACCTGTTTAAGGTAGTTATGTAATGTTGAGTAGCCTACCTGTTAAACGTGGTTATATAATGTTGAGTAGCCTACCTGTTTAAGGTAGTTATGTAATGTTGGGTAGCCTACCTGTTAAAGGTAGTTATGTAATGTTGAGTAGCCTACCTGTTAAACGTAGTTATATAATGTTGAGTAGTCTACCTGTTTAAGGTAGTTATGTAATGTTGGGTAGCCTACCTGTTAAACGTAGTTATGTAATGTTGAGTAGCCTACCTGTTAAACGTAGGTATGTAATGTTGGGCAGCCTACTTGTTAAACGTAGTTATGTAATGTTTGGTAGCCTACCTGTTTAAGGTAGTTATGTAATGTTGGGTAGCCTACCTGTTTAAGGTAGTTATGTAATGTTGGGTAGCCTACCTGTTAAACGTAGTTATGTAATGTTTGGTAGCCTACCTGTTTAAGGTAGTTATGTAATGTTGGGTAGTCTACCTGTTTAAGGTAGTTATGTAATGTTGGGTAGCCTACCTGTTAAACGTAGTTATGTAATGTTGAGTAGCCTACCTGTTTAAGGTAGTTATGTAATGTTGGGTAGGCTACCTGTTAAACGTAGTTATGTAATGTTGGGTAGCCTACCTGTTAAACATAGTTATGTAATGTTGGGTAGCCTACCTGTTAAACATAGTTATATAATGTTGGGTAGCCTACCTGTTAAACGTAGTTATATAATGTTGGGTACTCTACCTGTTAAACGTAGTTATATAATGTTGGGTAGCCTACCTGTTAAACGTAGTTATGTAATGTTGGGTAGGCTACCTGTTAAACGTAGTTATGTAATGTTGGGTAGGCTACCTGTTAAACGTAGTTATGTAATGTTGGGTAGCCTACCTGTTAAACGTAGTTATGTAATGCTGAGTAGCCTACCTGTTTAAGGTAGTTATGTAATGTTGGGTAGCCTACCTGTTAAAGGTAGTTATGTAATGTTGAGTAGTCTACCTGTTTAAGGTAGTTATATAATGTTGAGTAGCCTACCTGTTTAAGGTAGTTATATAATGTTGAGTAGTCTACCTGTTTAAGGTAGTTATGTAATGTTGAGTAGTCTACCTGTTTAAGGTAGTTATGTAATGTTGAGTAGCCTACCTGTTAAACGTGGTTATATAATGTTGAGTAGCCTACCTGTTTAAGGTAGTTATGTAATGTTGGGTAGCCTACCTGTTTAAGGTAGTTATATAATGCTGAGTAGCCTACCTGTTTAAGGTAGTTATGTAATGTTGGGTAGCCTACCTGTTAAAGGTAGTTATGTAATGTTGGGTAGCCTACCTGTTAAACGTAGTTATATAATGTTGAGTAGTCTACCTGTTTAAGGTAGTTATGTAATGTTGGGTAGCCTACCTGTTAAACGTAGTTATGTAATGTTGAGTAGCCTACCTGTTAAACGTAGGTATGTAATGTTGGGCAGCCTACTTGTTAAACGTAGTTATGTAATGTTTGGTAGCCTACCTGTTTAAGGTAGTTATGTAATGTTGGGTAGCCTACCTGTTAAACGTAGTTATATAATGTTGAGTAGTCTACCTGTTTAAGGTAGTTATGTAATGTTGGGTAGCCTACCTGTTAAACGTAGTTATGTAATGTTGAGTAGCCTACCTGTTAAACGTAGGTATGTAATGTTGGGCAGCCTACTTGTTAAACGTAGTTATGTAATGTTTGGTAGCCTACCTGTTTAAGGTAGTTATGTAATGTTGGGTAGCCTACCTGTTTAAGGTAGTTATGTAATGTTGGGTAGCCTACCTGTTAAACGTAGTTATGTAATGTTTGGTAGCCTACCTGTTTAAGGTAGTTATGTAATGTTGGGTAGTCTACCTGTTTAAGGTAGTTATGTAATGTTGGGTAGCCTACCTGTTAAACGTAGTTATGTAATGTTGGGTAGGCTACCTGTTAAACGTAGTTATGTAATGTTGGGTAGCCTACCTGTTAAACATAGTTATGTAATGTTGGGTAGCCTACCTGTTAAACATAGTTATATAATGTTGGGTAGCCTACCTGTTAAACGTAGTTATATAATGTTGGGTAGCCTACCTGTTAAACGTAGTTATATAATGTTGGGTAGCCTACCTGTTAAACGTAGTTATGTAATGTTGGGTAGCCTACCTGTTAAACGTAGTTATGTAATGTTGGGTAGCCTACCTGTTTAAGGTAGTTATGTAATGTTGAGTAGCCTACCTGTTTAAGGTAGTTATGTAATGTTGAGTAGCCTACCTGTTTAAGGTAGTTATGTAATGTTGAGTAGTCTACCTGTTTAAGGTAGTTATGTAATGTTGAGTAGCCTACCTGTTTAAGGTAGTTATGTAATGTTGGGTAGCCTACCTGTTTAAGGTAGTCATGTAAATGTTGAGTAGCCTACCTGTTAAACGTAGTTATATAATGTTGAGTAGCCTACCTGTTTAAGGTAGTTATGTAATGTTGGGTAGCCTACCTGTTAAACGTAGTTATGTAATGTTGAGTAGCCTACCTGTTAAACGTAGGTATGTAATGTTGGGCAGCCTACTTGTTAAACGTAGTTATATAATGTTGGGTAGCCTACCTGTTTAAGGTAGTTATGTAATGTTGGGCAGCCTACCTGTTAAACGTAGTTATGTAATGCTGAGTAGCCTACCTGTTAAAGGTAGTTATGTAATGTTGAGTAGCCTACCTGTTTAAGGTAGTTATGTAATGTTGGGTAGCCTACCTGTTAAACGTAGTTATGTAATGTTGGGTAGCCTACCTGTTAAACGTAGTTATTTAATGTTGGGTAGCCTACCTGTTAAACGTAGTTATGTAATGTTGGGTAGCCTACCTGTTAAACGTAGTTATGTAATGTTGGGTAGCCTACCTGTTTAAGGTAGTTATGTAATGTTGGGCAGCCTACCTGTTAAACGTAGTTATGTAATGTTGAGCAGCCTACCTGTTTAAGGTAGTTATGTAATGTTGGGTAGGCTACCTGTTAAACGTAGTTATGTAATGTTGAGTAGCCTACCTGTTTAAGGTAGTTATGTAATGTTGAGTAGCCTACCTGTTAAACGTGGTTATATAATGTTGAGTAGCCTACCTGTTTAAGGTAGTTATGTAATGTTGGGTAGCCTACCTGTTAAAGGTAGTTATGTAATGTTGAGTAGCCTACCTGTTAAACGTAGTTATATAATGTTGAGTAGTCTACCTGTTTAAGGTAGTTATGTAATGTTGGGTAGCCTACCTGTTAAACGTAGGTATGTAATGTTGGGCAGCCTACTTGTTAAACGTAGTTATATAATGTTGGGTAGCCTACCTGTTTAAGGTAGTTATGTAATGTTGAGTAGCCTACCTGTTAAACGTAGTTATGTAATGTTGGGTAGCCTACCTGTTTAAGGTAGTTATGTAATGTTGAGTAGCCTACCTGTTTAAGGTAGTTATGTAATGTTGAGTAGCCTACCTGTTTAAGGTAGTTATGTAATGTTGAGTAGTCTACCTGTTTAAGGTAGTTATGTAATGTTGAGTAGCCTACCTGTTTAAGGTAGTTATGTAATGTTGGGTAGCCTACCTGTTTAAGGTAGTTATGTAATGTTGAGTAGCCTACCTGTTAAACGTAGTTATATAATGTTGAGTAGCCTACCTGTTTAAGGTAGTTATGTAATGTTGGGTAGCCTACCTGTTAAACGTAGTTATGTAATGTTGAGTAGCCTACCTGTTAAACGTAGGTATGTAATGTTGGGCAGCCTACTTGTTAAACGTAGTTATATAATGTTGGGTAGCCTACCTGTTTAAGGTAGTTATGTAATGTTGGGCAGCCTACCTGTTAAACGTAGTTATGTAATGCTGAGTAGCCTACCTGTTAAAGGTAGTTATGTAATGTTGAGTAGCCTACCTGTTTAAGGTAGTTATGTAATGTTGGGTAGCCTACCTGTTAAACGTAGTTATGTAATGTTGGGTAGCCTACCTGTTAAACGTAGTTATTTAATGTTGGGTAGCCTACCTGTTAAACGTAGTTATGTAATGTTGGGTAGCCTACCTGTTAAACGTAGTTATGTAATGTTGGGTAGCCTACCTGTTTAAGGTAGTTATGTAATGTTGGGCAGCCTACCTGTTAAACGTAGTTATGTAATGTTGAGCAGCCTACCTGTTTAAGGTAGTTATGTAATGTTGGGTAGGCTACCTGTTAAACGTAGTTATGTAATGTTGAGTAGCCTACCTGTTTAAGGTAGTTATGTAATGTTGAGTAGCCTACCTGTTAAACGTGGTTATATAATGTTGAGTAGCCTACCTGTTTAAGGTAGTTATGTAATGTTGGGTAGCCTACCTGTTAAAGGTAGTTATGTAATGTTGAGTAGCCTACCTGTTAAACGTAGTTATATAATGTTGAGTAGTCTACCTGTTTAAGGTAGTTATGTAATGTTGGGTAGCCTACCTGTTAAACGTAGGTATGTAATGTTGGGCAGCCTACTTGTTAAACGTAGTTATATAATGTTGGGTAGCCTACCTGTTTAAGGTAGTTATGTAATGTTGAGTAGCCTACCTGTTTAAGGTAGTTATGTAATGTTGGGCAGCCTACCTGTTAAACGTAGTTATGTAATGTTGAGCAGCCTACCTGTTTAAGGTAGTTATGTAATGTTGGGTAGCCTACCTGTTAAACGTAGTTATGTAATGCTGAGTAGCCTACCTGTTAAAGGTAGTTATGTAATGTTGAGTAGCCTACCTGTTTAAGGTAGTTATGTAATGTTTGGTAGCCTACCTGTTAAACGTAGTTATGTAATGTTGGGTAGCCTACCTGTTTAAGGTAGTTATGTAATGTTGAGTAGCCTACCTGTTTAAGGTAGTTATGTAATGTTGAGTAGCCTTCCTGTTTAAGGTAGTTATGTAATGTTGGGTAGCCTACCTGTTTAAGGTAGTTATGTAATGTTGGCTAGCCTACCTGTTAAACGTAGTTATGTAATGTTGGGTAGCCTACCTGTTAAACGTAGTTATTTAATGTTGGGTAGCCTACCTGTTTAAGGTAGTTATGTAATGTTGGGTAGCCTACCTGTTAAACGTAGTTATTTAATGTTGGGTAGCCTACCTGTTAAACGTAGTTATTTAATGTTGGGTAGCCTACCTGTTAAAGGTAGTTATGTAATGTTTGCTACCTGGTGAAGTTATGAGTGGGCGCACACACACACACACGCGCACATGCAAACACGCACACACGCACATACACACACACACACGCACACACAAGCGACACACACGCACACACAAGAGCACACACGCACGCACGCACACACACGCGCACACACACGCACACACACACACACACACACACACACACACACACACACACACACACACACACACACACACACACACACACACACACACACACACACACACACACACACACACACACACACACACACACACACACACACACACACACACACACCCAAACAACTTGACCTATACCAAGCTGACAGCAGCTCATTAATAAACTATATAAAGTTTAGACGATGTCATCTAATCCATATCTTCTTCTAGGAAACAGATCTGAGATCGTAGAGACAGGTAGAAAATAATACAGGATAATGTCTGATGTTCCTCACAGTTGATGTTCCTGTCAACGCCGCCTGTGTCCCAAACAGCACCCTGTTCCCTATGTAGTACACTTCTTTAGACCAGGGTCCATAGGGTAGTGTACTACTTTAGACCAGGGTCCATAGGGTAGTACACTACTTTAGACCAGGGTCCATAGGGTAGTGTACTACTATAGACCAGGGTCCATAGGGTAGTACACTACTTTAGACCAGGGTCCATAGGGAAGTGCACTACTTTATACCAGGGTCCATAGGGTAGTGTACTACTTTATACCAGGGTCCATAGGGTAGTACACTACTTTAGACCAGGGTCCATAGGGTAGTGTACTACTATAGACCAGGGTCCATAGGGTAGTACACTACTTTAGACCAGGGTCCATAGGGAAGTGCACTACTTTATACCAGGGTCCATAGGGTAGTGTACTACTTTAGACCAGGGTCCATAGGGTAGTGCACTACTTTAGACCAGGGTCCATAGGGTAGTGTCCTACTTTAGAACAGGGTCCATAGGGTAGTGCACTATTTTAGACCAGGGTCCATAGGGTAGTGCACTATTTTAGACCAGGGTCCATAGGGTAGTGCACTACTATAGACCAGGGTCAGGGTCACTGACTCTAACAGTACACACCAGTGGTGGAGGGTAAACACACTGACTCTAACAGTACACACTAGTAGTGGAGGGTAAACACACTGACTCTAACAGTACACACCAGTAGTGTAGTGTAGTCTCTCGCTCTCTGTTTCTCTCTGTTTCTCTCGGTTTTCCTTCCTTCCTTCCTTCCTTCCTTCCTTCCTTCCTTCCTTCCTTCCTTCCTTCCTTCCTTCCTTCCTTCCTTCCTTCCTTCCTTCCTTCCTTCCTTCCTTCCTTCCTTCCTTTCTCTCGCTCTCTCTCGCTCTCTCTCTCTCTCTTTCTCACTTCCTCTCCCTCCCTCTCTCTCCCTTCCTCTCTCGCTCTCTGTTTCTCTCGGTTTTCCTTCCTTCCTCCCTCTCTCTCTCTCTCTCTCTCTCTCTCTCTCTCTCTCTCTCTCTCTCTCTCTCTCTCTCTCTCTCTCTCTCTCTCTCTCTCTCTCTCTCTCTCTCTCTCACTCTCTTTCTCCCTTCCTCTCCCTCCCTCTCTCTCCCTTCCTCTCTCGCTCTCTGTTTCTCTCTGTTTCTCTCAGTTTTCCTTCCTTCCTTCCTTCCTTCCTTCCTTCCTTCCTTCCTTCCTTCCTTCCTTCCTTCCTTCCTTCCTTCCTTCCTTCCTTCCTTCCTTCCTTCCTTCCTTCCTTCCTTCCTTCCTTCCTTCCTTCCTTCCTTCCTTCCTTCCTTCCTTCCTTCCTTCCTTCCTTTCTCTCTCTCTCTCTCTCTCTTTCTCCCTTCCTCTCCCTCCCTCTCTCTCCCTTCCTCTCTCGCTCTCTGTTTCTCGCTCTCGCTCTCTCTCTGCCTCTCTGTTTCTCTGTTTCTCTCTCTCGTTCTCCCTGATGTTGTCTTTATTAGCGGTGGCTGTACCCATGGCGACAGCAAAAGGAGCAGCGTACCCTCCCTCTCTTTCCCTCCTTTCATATCTTCCTCCTTCTCTCCATCCCTCCATCCCTTCCCCCAGGTCAGGATCACACATCCTGTGGTCAGACACAGGCGAAGAAAGGGAGGGAGAAAGGGAAAATGGGAGGGAGGGAGGGAGGGAAGGAGGGAGGGAGGAAATAAAAGGACAAACATCTAAAACTACCGCGCTCATAGACACAAACAAACAAACAGAACAAACATGCACAGAGGGAGCAAATGAAAAGGCCCTTTCCATCGTACCGGAACAGCAGATAACTAGACATGTCTACTCATTTAAAAACACACACCTTGAGCACTCAGTCTGCACACAGGACTATCAATGCGTTAGACTATACATTTTCTTTGTTATTATAAATCTATATTTTTAAAGACTTGTTTCCTGTGCATTTGGTTAACTAACTCAGAACAAACCATATTAGGTTATATAGTCATATCTCTATAACATTATATAGTATAGGTTATATAGTCACATCTCTATTACATTAGGTTATATAGCCATATCTATGTAACATTATACAATAAAATGATGAAGTCACATCTACATAACATTAAATGAGTTAGGTTATATAGTCATATAGTTATATAGTCATAGTCACAGCCATGCTCAAGGTCCTAAACGACATCATAACCGCCATCGATAAGAGACATTACTGTGCAGCCGTATTCATCGACCTGGCCAAGGCTTTTGACTCTGTCAATCACCACATTCTTATTGGCAGACTCGACAACCTTGGTTTCTCAAATGATTGCCTCGCCTGGTTTACAAACTACTTCTCTGATAGAGTTCAGTGTGTCAAATCGGAGGGCCTGTTGTCTGGACCTCTGGCAGTCTCTATGGGCGTGCCACAGGGTTCAATCCTTGGGCCGACTCTCTTCTCTGTATACATCAATGATGTTGCTCTTGCTGCTGGTGAGTCTCTGATCCACCTCTACGCAGACGACACCATTCTGTATACTTCTGGCCCCTCTTTGGACACAGTGTTAACTAATCTCCAGACGAGCTTAAATGCCATACAACTCTCCTTCCGTGGCCTCCAACTGCTCTTAAATGCAAGTAAAACTAAATGCATGCTATTCAACCGTTCACTGCCCGCACCTGCCCGCCCGTCCAGCATCACTACTGGACGGCACTGACTTAGAATACGTGGACAACTACAAATGCCTAGGTGTCTGGTTAGACTGTAAACTCTCCTTCCAGACTTACATTAAGCATCTCCAATCCAAAATTAAATCTAGAATTGGCTTCCTATATCGCAACAAAGCATCTTTCACTCATGCTGCCAAACATACCCTCGTAAAACTGACCATCCTACCGATCCTCGACTTCGGTGATGTCATCTATAAAAGAGCCTTCAACACTCTACTCAACAAATTGGATGCAGTCTATCACAGTGCCATCTGTTTTGTCACCAAAGCCCCATATACCACCCACCATTGCGACCTGTACGTGCTCGTTGGTTGGCCCTCGCTTCATACTCATCGCCAAACCGGCTACAGGTTATCTACAAGTCTCTGCTAGGTAAAGCCCCCCCTTATCTCAGCTCACTGGTCACCATAGCAGCACCCACTGTTAGCACGTGCTCCAGCAGGTATATCTCACTGGTCACCCCCAAAGCCAATTCCTCCTTTGGTCGTCTTTCCTTCCAGTTCTCTGCTGCAAATGACTGGAACGAACTGCAAAAATCTCTGAAGCTGGAGACTCATATCTCCCTCACTAGCTTTAAGCACCAGCTGTCAGAGCAGCTCACAGATCACTGCAATTGTACATAGCCCACCTGCAAACAGCCCATCTATCTACCTACCTCATCCCCATACTGTATTTCTTTATTTATCTTGCTCCTTTGCACCCCAGTATCTCTACTTGCACATTCATCTTCTGCACATCTACCATTCCAGTGTTTAATTGCTATATTGTAATTACTTCACCACCATGGCCTATTTATTGACTTAACTTACCTAATTTGCACTCACTGTAAATATACTTTTTGTTTTCTTTTGTTCTACTGTATTATTGACTGCATGTTTTGTTTATTCCATGTGTAACTCTGTGTTGTTGTTTGTGTCGCACTGCTTTGCTTTATCTTGGCCAGGTCGCAGTTGTAAATGAGAACTTGTTCTCAACTAGCCTCCTACCTGGTTAAATAAAGGGAAAATATATATATATATATTTTAAAATCTCTTTAACATTATATAGTATAAGTTATACAGTCAGATCTCTAAAACATTATATAGTACAGGTTATATAGTCATATCTCTATAACATTATATAGTATAGGTAATCTAATCATATCTCTATACATTTATATTGTATAGGTTATTTAGTCGCATCTCTATAACATTACAATGTATAGGTCATGCAGTCATATCTCTAAAACAAGATATGTTATTCTGTCACAATCGTCGTAGTGAGGAGACCAAGGAGCAGCGTGATGATAATACATCTTCCTTTTAATAACAAAGAAGACTGAACAAACTATACAAAATAACAAAACGAACGTGACTGCTATAAGACACGAGTGCTGACATACAACATCACATAGACAATAACCCACAAAACCAAAATGGAAAATGGCAACCTAAATAGGATCCCCAATCAGAGACAACGATAAACAGCTGTCTCTGATTGGGAACCAACTCAGGCCACCATAGACCTACATTTACCTAGACAAATACCAAAACCCCATAGATATACAAAACCCCTAGACAAGACAAAACACCCATACCACCCTCGTCACACCCTGACTTAACCAAAATAATAAAGAAAACAAAGATAACTAAGGTCAGGGCGTGACATATACGTTATGTAGTCATATCTCTGTAACATTATATAGTATAGGTTATATAGTTATGTCTCTAAAACATGATATAGTACAGGTTATACAGTCATATCTATAACATGATATAGTACAGGTTATATAGTCACATCTATAACAGTATATAGTACAGGTTATATAGTCACATCTATAACATTATATAGTATAGGTTATATAGCCACATCTATATAACATTATATAGTACAGGTTATATAGTCATATCTATAACATTATATAGTACAGGTTATATAGTCATATCTATAACATTATATAGTACAGGTTATATAGTCAAATCTATAACATTATATAGTATAGGTTATATAGTCATATCTATAACATTATATAGTACAGGCTATATAGTCATATCTATAACATTACATAGTACAGGTTATATAGTCATATCTCAATAATATCATATAGTATAGGTTATATTTTATATCTATAACATTATATAGTATAGGTTATATAGTCATATCTATAACATTATATAGTACAGGCTATATAGTCATATCTATAACATTATATAGTACAGGTTATATAGTCATATCTCAATAATATCATATAGTACAGGTTATATTTTATATCTATAACAGTATATAGTATAGGTTATATAGTCATATCTATAACATTATGTAGTACAGGTTATATTTTATATCTATAACATTATGTAGTATAGGTTATTCTTTCATATCTCATATAGATCTATTGCTATTAGAGATTTAATTATATAACCTGTACTATATACTGTTATAAAGATATGACTATATAACCTATACTATATACTGTTATAAAGATATGACTATATAACCTGTACTATAAACTGTTATAGATATAACATATAACCTGTACTATATAATGTTATAAAGATATGACTATATAACCTATACTATATAATGTTATAAAGATATGACTATATAACCTGTACTATATACTGTTATAAAGATATGACTATATAACCTGTACTATATACTGTTATAAAGATATGACTATATAACCTATACTATATACTGTTATAAAGATATGACTATATAACCTATACTGTTATAAAGATATGACTATATAACCTGTACTATATACTGTTATAAAGATATGACTATATAACCTATACTATATACTGTTATAAAGATATGACTATATAACCTATACTATATACTGTTATAAAGATATGACTATATAACCTATACTATATACTGTTATAAAGATATGACTATATAACCTATACTATATACTGTTATAAAGATATGACTATATAACCTATACTATATACTGTTATAAAGATATGACTATATAACCTATACTATATAATGTTATAAAGATATGACTATATAACCTGTACTATATGCTGTTATAAAGATATGACTATATAACCTATACTGTTATAAAGATATGACTATATAACCTATACTATATAATGTTATAAAGATATGACTATATAACCTATACTATATAGTGTTATAAAGATATGACTATATAACCTATACTATATAATGTTATAAAGATATGACTATATAACCTATACTATATAGTGTTATAAAGATATGACTATATAACCTATACTATATACTGTTATAGAGATATGACTATATAACCTGTACTATATACTGTTATAAAGATATGACTATATAACCTATACTATATAATGTTATACAGATATGACTATATAACCTGTACTATATACTGTTATAAAGATATGACTATATAACCTATACTATATAGTGTTATAAAGATATGACTATATAACCTATACTATATACTGTTATAAAGATATGACTATATAACCTATACTATATACTGTTATAAAGATATGACTGTATAACCTACGCTATATACTGTTATAAAGATATGACTATATAACCTATACTATATACTGTTATAAAGATATGACTATAAAACCTATACTATATACTGTTATAAAGACATGACTATATAACCTACACTATACACTGTTTTAAATATTTTACTATATTACCTATACTATAACATTTTATTGAGATATGACTATATAAACTAATGTTATAGTTATATGACTGTATAACCTAATGTTATAGTGATATGACTATATAAACTAATGTTATAGTGATATGACTGTATAAACTAATGTTATAGTGATATGACTATATAAACTAATGTTATAGTGATATGACTATATAAACTAATGGTATAGTGATATGACTATATAAACTATACTATATAATGTTATTGTAACGGCTGTCGACGTCGTTCTCCTCCTCAGACGAGGAGGAGCATGGATCGGACCAACACGCAGCGAGGTATGTAGACATGATGATTTTAATAATAATAACGAAGACGAAAATACACTTGAACAAACTACAAAACAACAAACGACGTTACACAGACCTGAACATGAGAACTTACATAACACGAAGAACGCACAAACAGGAACAGACTAAACAAACGAAACAGTCCCGTGTGGTGACGAACACAAACACGGAAGACAATCACCCACAAACAAACAGTGAGAACAGCCTACCTTAATATGGTTCTCAATCAGAGGAAACGTCAAACACCTGCCTCTAATTGAGAACCATATCAGGCAACACATTAAAACCAACATAGAAACACATAACATAGAATGCCCACCCCAACTCACGCCCTGGCCAACTAAACACATACAAAAACAATGGAAAACAGGTCAGGAACGTGACAGTTACAGAGATATGACTACATAAACTAATGTTGTAGATCTATGACTTTATAACCTGTACTATATACTGTTATAGAAACTTAACTATATAACCTATTCTATATAATGTTATAGAGATATGACTATATAACCTACGCTATATACTGTTATAAAGATATGACTATATAACCTGTACTATATACTGTTATAAAGATATGACTATATAACCTATATTATATACTGTTATAAAGATATGACTATATAACCTATACTATATACTGTTATAAAGATATGACTATATAACCTATATTATATACTGTTATAAAGATATGACTATATAACCTGTACTATATACTGTTATAAAGATATGACTATATAACCTATACTATATACTGTTATAAAGATATGACTATATAACCTATATTATATACTGTTATAAAGATATGACTATATAACCTACACTATACACTGTTTTAAATATTTTACTATATTACCTATACTATAACATTTTATTGAGATATGACTATATAACCTAATGTTATAGTGATATGACTATATAAACTAATGTTATAGTGATATGACTATATAACCTAATGTTATAGTGATATGACTGTATAACCTAATGTTATAGTGATATGACTGTATAACCTAATGTTATAGTGATATGACTGTATAACCTAATGTTATAGTGATATGACTATATAAACTAATGTTATAGTGATATGACTATATAACCTAATGTTATAGTGATATGACTGTATAACCTAATGTTATAGTGATATGACTATATAAACTAATGTTATAGTGATATGACTATATAACCTAATGTTATAGTGATATGACTATATAAACTAATGTTAAAGTGATATGACTATATAAACTAATGCTATAGTGATATGACTATATAAACTAATGTTATAGTTATATGACTATATAAACTAATGTTATAGTGATATGACTATATAAACTAATGTTATAGTGATATGACTATATAAACTAATGTTATAGTGATATGACTATATAAACTATACTATATAATGTTATAGTGATATGACTATATAAACTATACTATATAATGTTATAGAGATATGACTTTAAAACCAATACTATATAATGTTATTGAGATGTGACTATATAACCTGCATTATAAAATGTTAAAGATATTTGACTATATAAGCTAATGTTGTAGATCTATGACTGTATAACCTGCACTATATACTGTTATAGAGATATGACTATATAACCTCATGTTATAGAGATAAACACATACTTTAGGCATACACAATGCAAGACAAAACAACACATTACACAACAACAGAACAACACAATACAAGATACACAACCAAACAATATAACATGTATAACATGCAATTCAACACACAACAATCAAATGTTTTTACACAACACAAACATAAACAATAACATTTCATACATAAGATCACAATATAACACATACAACATGAAACTCCACAACACACAATATACACACAACCAAACATAATCTAAGAGAGGCAGGAGGCCTGGGAGAGGGAGAGAAGAGAGAGAAGATAGAGAAGGGAGAAAGGAGAGAGGGTAGGTAGATAGGAGAGAAGAGAGAGAGGAGAGAAGGGAGAGAGGAGAGAAGAGAGAGAGGAGAGAAGGGAGAGAAGAGAGAAGAGAGAGAGGAGAGAAGAGAGAAGAGAGAAGAGAGAAGAGAGAAGAGAGAAGAGAGAAGAGAGAAGAGAGATAAGAGAGAGAGACAGAGAGAGAAGGGAGGAAGAGAGAGAGACAGAAGGGAGAAGAGAGAGAAGAGACAGAAGGGAGAAGAGAGAGAAGAGAGAGAAGGGAGGAAGAGAGAGAGAGACAGAAGGGAGAAGAGAGAGAAGAGACAGAAGGGAGAAGAGAGAGAAGAGAGAGAAGGGAGGAAGAGAGAGAGAGACAGAAGGGAGAAGAGAGAGAAGAGAGAGAAGGGAGGAAGAGAGAGAGAGAGAGACAGAAGGGAGGAAGAGAGAGAGAGAGAGACAGAAGGGAGGAAGAGAGAGAGAGACAGAAGGACATACAGGACATGTGCTACAGAGGGAAGGAGGAGGAAAGTGGACCCATAGAGAAAGAGAGGAGAGACAGAAGGACATACAGGACATGTGCTACAGAGGGAAGGAGGAGGAAAGTGGACCCAGAGAGCAACAACAGGTGAAAGTGTGTGTTCAAGGTTCCACGGTCACAGTGGTCTTACCTGTGTGTACGCCATTGTCTCCTCAGTCTCTCTTCTCTTCCTCACTTCCCTTTGTCCAGTTCCTCATCCCTCCAACCAACATCCACTTTCACCCCGGAAAAAAAGAGAAGTGGAAAAAAAGAGATATAAAATCTCAAGGTGACAAGAGTGAGGGGTGAACCAGGTTTTTCTTCTTCATTCTCACTACCACTCCATCATCACCCCCTCTCTCCTAACAACAACAACAACAGAACCTGCTCTCTCACCCTCTCTCTCCCCCTCTCTCTCTCTCTCTCAAGCTATCTCCGCCTCCTCCTCCTCATCCTCCACCCCAACCAGCCACACACTCTCTCTCTCTCCCTCTCCCTCTCCCTCTCTCTCTCTCTCTCTCTCTCTCTCTCTCTCTACCTCTCCCTCTCTCTCTTTCTCTCTAACTCTCTCTCTCACACTCTTTCTTTCTTTGTCTCTCGCTCTCTATCTCTTTCCAGTCTTGCCCACTTTTCAGAAACGACACGCAAAGCCAGCCCTGTCTCTTGACTGTGCATCCTACCCCTCCCCTGCTCTCCCTCCCCCTTTCTGCCGTGCACCAATGACTCACCCTGGTTTGCAGGAGCACTGATGGATATCGAATCAAATCTGATGTCTGCTTCTCTCTCTCAATTCAATTCAATTCAAAGGGCTTTACTGGCATGGGAAACATATGTTTACATTGCCAAAGCAAGTGAAATAGATAATAAACTAGAGAGAGAGAGAGAGAGAGAGAGAGAGAGAGAGAATCTTGGGTGGGTGGGTGTGTGGAGGATGAAGAGGACGAGGGGGAGATAGTATGAGAGAGAGAGATGAAGAGATAGATAGTAGGAGAGAGAATGGCTGACCCAAAATTAAGACTCAGTGAGCATAGCCTTGCTATTGAGAAAGGCCGCCGTAGGCAGACCTGGCTCTCAAGAGAAGACAAGCTATGTGCACACTGCCCACAAAATGAGGTGGAAACTGAGCTGCCCTTCCTAACCTCCTGCCCAATGTATGACCATTTTAGAGACACACATTTCCCTCAGATTACACAGATCCACAAATAATTTGAAAACAAATCAAATTTTAATAAAGTCCCATATCTACTGGGTGAAATACCACAGTGTGCATCACAGCAGCAATATTTGTGACCTGTTGCCACAAGAAAAGGGCAACCAGTGAAGAACAAACACCATTGTAAATACAACCTATATTTATGTTATTTATTGTCTCTATTATGTCTCTATTCCTTTGGAACTTTTGTGAGTGTAATGTTTACCGTTAATTTTGTATTGTTTATTTCACTTTTGTTTATTATCTATTTCACTTGCTATGGCAATGTAAACATGTGTTTCCCATGCCAATAAAGCCCCTTAAATTGAAATTGAGAGGGGGGGTGAGAAAGAGAAGGAGAGAGAGAAGGAGAGAGAGAGAGAGGAGAGAGAGATAGAGAGAGATGGAGAGAATGAGAGATGGAGAGAAAGACGGAGAGAGAGAGAGAGAGAGAGAGAGAGAGAGAGAGAGAGAGAGAGAGAGGGGGAGAGAGAGAGATAGAGCAGGTGTGGAGGGTAATTGTGTGTAACCTCATAGGGTGGATGCTGGGTTACTTCAAGAGAGTTACCGTGGAAACCGAAGTGGCACATGACCTGTTGCCGTGTCAGCTGTGAGTTCCTGGTGGCCCTCCTCCTCTCTGTGTGTGTGTGTGTGCGCGTACGCTCATGTGTGTGTGGTTTCAATAATAAAGTCAGTATGCAGCAGTCTATTGTGTAACACACATTTAGTGACATCACTGTTTCAGCAACAATCTATTGTATAACACACTAAGTGACATCACTGTTGCAGCAGCAGTCAATTGTATAACACACTAAGTGACATCACTGTTTCAGCAGCAGTCTATTGTATAACACACTAAGTGACATCACTGTTTCAGCAGCAGTCTATTGTATAACACACTAAGTGACATCACTGTGTTACAGCAGCAGTCTAATGGATAACACACTAAGTGACATCACTGTTACAGCAGCAGTCTATTGTATAACACACTAAGTGACATCACTGTTGCAGCAGCAGTCTATTGGATAACACACTAAGTGACATCACTGTGTTGTAGCAGCAGTCTAATGGATAACACACTAAGTGACATCACTGTGTTACAGCAGCAGTCTAATGGATAACACACTAAGTGACATCACTGTTGCAGCAGCAGTCTATTGTATAACACACTAAGTGACATCACTGTTTCAGCAGCAGTCTATTGTATAACACACTAAGTGACATCACTGTTACAGCAGCAGTCTATTGTATAACACACTAAGTGACATCACTGTTTCAGCAGCAGTCTATTGTATAACACACTAAGTGACATCACTGTGTTGCAGCAGCAGTCTATTGTATAACACACTAAGTGACATCACTGTTACAGCAGCAGTCTAATGGATAACACACTAAGTGACATCACTGTGTTACAGCAGCAGTCTAATGGATAACATACTAAGTGACATCACTGTGTTACAGCAGCAGTCTAATGGATAACATACTAAGTGACATCACTGTTACAGCAGCAGTCTATTGTATAACACACTAAGTGACATCACTGTTTCAGCTGCAGTCTATTGTATAACACACTAAGTGACATCACTGTGTTACAGCAGCAGTCTATTGGATAACATACTAAGTGACATCACTGTTACAGCAGCAGTCTATTGTATAACACACGAAGTGACATCACTGTTGCAGCAGCAGTCTATTGGATAACACACTAAGTGACATCACTGTGTTGTAGCAGCAGTCTAATGGATAACACACTAAGTGACATCACTGTGTTACAGCAGCAGTCTAATGGATAACACACTAAGTGACATCACTGTGTTACAGCAGCAGTCTAATAGATAACACACTAAGTGACATCACTGTTACAGCAGCAGTCTAATAGATAACACACTCAGTGACATCACTGTGTTGCAGCAGCAGTCTAATGGATAACTCACTAAGTGACATCACTGTGTTACAGCAGCAGTCTAATGGATAACACACTAAGTGACATCACTGTTACAGCAGCAGTCTAAAGGATAACACACTAAGTGACATCACTGTTGCAGCAGCAGTCTAATGGATAACACACTAAGTGACATCACTGTTACAGCATCAGTCTAATGGATACCACACTAAGTGACATCACTGTGTTGCAGCAGCAGTCTAATGGATAACACACAAAGTGACATTACTGTTTTGCAGCAGCAGTCTAATGGATAACACACTAAGTGACATCACTGTTGCAGCAGCAGTCTAATGGATAACACACTAAGTGACGTCACTGTTACAGCAGCAGTCTAATGGATAACACACTAAGTGACATCACTGTGTTACAGCAGCAGTCTAATGGATAACACACTAAGTGACATCACTGTGTTACAGCAGCAGTCTAATGGATAACACACTCAGTGACATCACTGTTACAGCAGCAGTCTAATGGATAACACACTAAGTGACATCACTGTGTTACAGCAGCAGCAGTCTAATGGATAACACACTAAGTGACATCACTGTGTTACAGCAGCAGTCTAATAGATAACACACTAAGTGACATCACTGTTACAGCAGCAGTCTAATGGATAACACACTAAGTGACATCACTGTGTTACAGCAGCAGTCTAATAGATAACACACTAAGTGACATCACTGTTACAGCAGCAGTCTAATGGATAACACACTAAGTGACACCACTGTGTTACAGCAGCAGTCTAATGGATAACACACTAAGTGACATCACTGTGTTGCAGCAGCAGTCTAATGGATAACACACTAAGTGACATCACTGTTACAGCAGCAGTCTAATGGATAAGACACTAAGTGACATCACTGTGTTACAGCAGCAGTCTAATGGATAACACACTAAGTGACATCACTGTGTTACAGCAGCAGCAGTATATTGTATAACACACTAAGTGACATCACTGTGTTGCAGCAGTCTAATGGATAACACACTAAGTGACATCACTGTTACAGCAGCAGTCTATTGTATAACACACTAAGTGACATCACTGTGTTACAGCAGCAGTCTAATGGATAACACACTAAGTGACATCACTGTGTTGCAGCAGCAGTCTAATGGATAACACACTAAGTGACATCACTTTTGCAGCAGCAGTCTATTGTATAACACACTAAGTGACACCACTTTTGCAGCAGCAGTATATTGTATAACACACTAAGTGACATCCCTTTTGCAGCATCAGTATATTGTATAACACACTAAGTGACATCACTGTTGCAGCAGCAGTCTATTGTATAACACACTAAGTGACATCACTGTTGCAGCAGCAATCTATTGTATAACACACTAAGTGACATCACGGTTGCAGCAGCAGTCTATTGTATAACACACTCAGTGACATCACTGTTGCAGCAGCATTCTATTGTGTAACACACTAAGTGACATCACTGTTGCAGCAGCAGTCTATTGTATAACACACTCAGTGACATCACTGTTGCAGCAGCAGTTCTATGACATGACTGTGTTACAGCAGCAGCAGTCTAATGGATAACACACTAAGTGACATCACTGTTACAGCATCAGTCTAATGGATACCACACTAAGTGACATCACTGTGTTACAGCAGCAGTCTAATGGATAACACACTAAGTGACATCACTGTGTTGCAGCAGCAGTCTAATGGATAACTCACTAAGTGACATCACTGTTGCAGCAGCAGTCTAATGGATAACACACTAAGTGACGTCACTGTTGCAGCAGCAGTCTAATGGATAACACACTAAGTGACATCACTGTTGCAGCAGCAGTCTAATGGATAACACACTAAGTGACATCACTGTTACAGCATCAGTCTAATGGATACCACACTAAGTGACATCACTGTGTTATAGCAGCAGTCTAATGGATAACACACTAAGTGACATCACTGTGTTGCAGCAGCAGTCTAATGGATAACTCACTAAGTGACATCACTGTTGCAGCAGCAGTCTAATGGATAACACACTAAGTGACGTCACTGTTACAGCAGCAGTCTAATGGATAACACACTAAGTGACATCACTGTGTTACAGCAGCAGTCTAATGGATAACACACTCAGTGACATCACTGTTACAGCAGCAGTCTAATGGATAACACACTAAGTGACATCACTGTGTTACAGCAGCAGTCTAATAGATAACACACTAAGTGACATCACTGTTACAGCAGCAGTCTAATGGATAACACACTAAGTGACATCACTGTGTTACAGCAGCAGTCTAATGGATAACACACTAAGTGACATCACTGTGTTGCAGCAGCAGTCTAATGGATAACACACTAAGTGACATGACTGTGTTACAGCAGCAGCAGTCTAATGGATAACACACTAAGTGACATCACTGTGTTACAGCAGCAGTCTAATAGATAACACACTAAGTGACATCACTGTTACATCAGCAGTCTAATGGATAACACACTAAGTGACATCACTGTGTTACAGCAGCAGTCTAATAGATAACACACTAAGTGACATCACTGTTACAGCAGCAGTCTAATGGATAACACACTAAGTGACATCACTGTGTTACAGCAGCAGTCTAATGGATAACACACTAAGTGACATCACTGTGTTGCAGCAGCAGTCTAATGGATAACACACTAAGTGACATCACTGTTACAGCAGCAGTCTAATGGATAAGACACTAAGTGACATCACTGTGTTACAGCAGCAGTCTAATGGATAACACACTAAGTGAC
>NW_024061617.1:0-10000 GCF_016432855.1 Salvelinus namaycush | reverse complement strand
TCCTTTTAGGTGGTTGTAGAATTTAACGGCTCTTTTCTGGATTTTGATAATTAGTGGGTATCGGCCTAATTCTGCTCTGCATGCATTATTTGGTGTTCTACGTTGTACACGGAGGATATTTTTGCAGAATTCTGCATGCAGAGTCTCAATTTGGTGTTTGTCCCATTTTGTGAAATCTTGGTTGGTGAGCGGACCCCAGACCTCACAACCATAAAGGGCAATGGGCTCTATGACTGATTCAAGTATTTTTAGCCAGATCCTAATTGGTATGTTGAAATTTATGTTCCTTTTGATGGCATAGAAGGCCCTTCTTGCCTTGTCTCTCAGATCGTTCACAGCTTTGTGGAAGTTACCTGTGGTGCTGATGTTTAGGCCGAGGTATGTATAGTTTTTTGTGTGCTCTAGGGCAACGGTGTCTAGATGGAATTTGTGGTCCTGGTGACTGGACCTTTTTTGGAACACCATTATTTTGGTCTTACTGAGATTTACTGTCAGGGCCCAGGTCTGACAGAATCTGTGCAGAAGATCTAGGTGCTGCTGTAGGCCCTCCTTGGTTGGTGACAGAAGCACCAAATCATCAGCAAACAGTAGACATTTGACTTCGGATTCTAGTAGGGTGAGACCGGGTGCTGCAGACTGTTCTAGTGCCCGCGCCAATTCGTTGATATATATGTTGAAGAGGGTGGGGCTTAAGCTGCATCCCTGTCTCACCCCACGACCCTGTGTGAAGAAATGTGTGTGTTTTTTGCCAATTTTAACCGCACACTTGTTGTTTGTGTACATGGATTTTATAATGTCGTATGTTTTACCCCCAACACCACTTTCCATCAATTTGTATAGCAGACCCTCATGCCAAATTGAGTCGAAGGCTTTTTTGAAATCAACAAAGCATGAGAAGACTTTGCCTTTGTTTTGGTTTGTTTGGTTGTCAATTAGGGTGTGTAGGGTGAATACATGGTCTGTTGTACGGTAATTTGGTAAAAAGGCAATTTGACATTTGCTCAGTACATTGTTTTCATTGAGGAAATGTACGAGTCTGCTGTTAATGATAATGCAGAGTATTTTCCCAAGGTTACTGTTGACGCATATTCCACGGTAGTTATTGGGGTCAAATTTGTCTCCACTTTTGTGGATTGGGGTGATCAGTCCTTGGTTCCAAATATTGGGGAAGATGCCAGAGCTAAGGACGATGTTAAAGAGTTTTAGTATAGCCAATTGGAATTTGTTGTCTGTATATTTGATCATTTCATTAAGGATACCATCAACACCACAGGCCTTTTTGGGTTGGAGGGTTTTTATTTTGTCCTGTAACTCATTCAAGGTAATTGGAGAATCCAGTGGGTTCTGGTTGTCTTTAATAGTTGATTCTAGGATTTGTATTTGATCATGTATATGTTTTTGCTCTTTATTCTTTGTTATAGAGCCAAAAAGATTGGAGAAGTGGTTTACCCATACATCTCCATTTTGGATAGATAATTCTTCGTGTTGTTGTTTGTTTAGTGTTTTCCAATTTTCCCAGAATTGGTTAGAGTCTATGGAGTCTTCAATTACATTGAGCTGATTTCTGACGTGCTGTTCCTTCTTTTTCCCTAGTGTATTTCTGTATTGTTTTAGTGATTCACCATAGTGAAGGCGTAGACTCAGGTTTTCCGGGTCTCTATGTTTTTGGTTGGACAGGTTTCTCAATTTATTTCTTAGAATTTTGCATTCTTTATCAAACCATTTGTCATTGTTGTTCATTTTCTTCGGTTTTCTATTTGAGATTTTTAGATTTGATAGGGAAGCTGAGAGGTCAAATATACTGTTAAGATTTTCTACTGCCAAGTTTACACCTTCACTATTGCAGTGGAACATTTTACCCAGGAAGTTGTCTAAAAGGGATTGAATTTGCTGTTGCCTAATTGTTTTTTGGTAGGTTTCCAAACTGCATTCCTTCCATCTATAGCATTTCTTAATGTTACTCAGTTCCTTTGGCTTTGATGCCTCATGATTGAGTATTGCTCTGTTCAAGTAGACTGTGATTTTGCTGTGGTCTGATAGGGGTGTCAGTGGGCTGACTGTGAACGCTCTGAGAGACTCTGGGTTGAGGTCAGTGATAAAGTAGTCTACAGTGCTACTGAACCTACCATAGGAGTCCCCTCGAAGCCTACCATTGACTATGTACATACCCAGCGTGCGACAGAGCTGCAGGAGTTGTGACCCGTTTTTGTTGGTTATGTTGTCATAGTTGTGCCTAGGGGGGCATATGGGGGAGGGAATGCTGTCACCTGCAGGCAGGTGTTTGTCCCCCTGTGTGCTGAGGGTGTCAGGTTCTTGTCCAGTTCTGGCATTTAGGTCGCCACAGACTAATACATGTCCCTGGGCCTGGAAATGATTGATTTCCCCCTCCAGGATGGAGAAGCTGTCTTTATTAAAGTATGGGGATTCTAGTGGGGGGATATAGGTAGCACACAGGAGGACATTTTTCTCTGTTAAGATAATTTCCTTTTGAATTTCTAGCCAAATGTCAAATGTTCCTGTTTTGATTAATTTAATGGAGTGAGTTAGGTCTGCTCTATACCAAATTAGCATTCCCCCTGAGTCCCTTCCCTGTTTCACACCTGGTAGTTTGGTGGATGGGACTACCAGCTCTCTGTAACCTAGAGGGCAACCAGTGGGTCCGTCTCCGCTATACCATGTTTCTTGCAGGATGACAATGTCTGCATTACCGATTTCTTTGGTGAAGTCCGGGTTCCTGCTCTTTAGGCCAAAGGCAGATGACCTCAGGCCTTGGATATTCCAGGATGATATAGTGAAGGCTTTTTGTTCCATAAAGTGTCCAATGTTGTTGGCCGTGTGGTTTGGCCTCAGGCCAGTAAGTGTGAGCAGAGCCTGCTGAGCATCTGGTACATGCCGTTGGCTTGGGCGAGTGTAAGAGTGGGGGTTGGGCCTGTTTGCCCGCTCACTACCTGGGCGTATGTGTGACTTCCATGTTGATGCCCTCTTTGCGGGGGTGGGGTGCATGGGGTGGGCAGGAGTGGCATAGGTCTGATCTGAGGGGACCTAAATGGGGTGTGGGCATGGTTGATGTGGGGGGGTGTTGATTGGTTGGGGTGGGGGTGTGGATGTGTCTGGGGGTGCTGTGGTCTGGATGTAAGTCCTCTTGGCGTGGGTCCTCTATGTGTAGGTCCACGGGGGGGTCCTGCAGGTCTTGGAGGGTGTCTCGCTGGTCTGGGTGGGGTGTCTATTGATCTGTTGCTCCTGTGTGAAGTGTTGGGGCTGCGTTTGAGAGCGATGTCCTTTAGAGTCCGGGCAAAGGTGGGCACTGCTGCCTTATAGAGGTGGACCTGGTCATAGAGGCTGTTCAAGTCCAGGGTGGAGTGGTGGGCCAGGAAAACATTTGGTTTTGAGGCACAGTCACGGGAAATGCTTGCGTTTACCCGCTGTATTGTAGCAGGGTGGAAGTCTTTTCGTGGTAGCAGGGTGGAGATAACCACTTGTGCATTGGGGAAAGTAGAAGAAGCTTTTTCAATCACTCCCTTCAGTGCTGTGGCCACCCTTTCCTGCTGTGCTCTCAGGTCGTTTGTGCCTGTGTGTATTATTATGTGGCTAGGTGAGCCTAGTTTGTCCTCAGACAGAAGGTCTAGGGCGCACTGGGTGTTTGGACACCAGAGTTTAGACACACTGTGTTTGGGAAAAAGTTTTTTTTCTTCTATATATTTCCCATTTGAGTCCATAAGGAGAACAATCTGTGTCTTGTGTTTGTTCTCAGTGGGTGTGGGGGGGTTGTCAGGAGGGCTATCAGGGTGGCTGACAGGGGGGGTGCTCAGGGGGGGTGAGAGCTGCTGGGCTTGGGGTTTTTCTTTTGTCTGTTCTGCTGTGATGTTGACTCTATGGTCAGGGTCTGGTGTGGACTGTTCTGCTGTGGTGTCGAGACTTTTGTCCGGTGCTGAGGTGGGCTGTTCTGCTGGCGTCTCTGTGGGGATGGCCACCTCCCTAGTGGGTTGTTCTCTGTCACATGCCATCCCCCTCAACCTCTCCTCCAGCAGTCTGATCCTCTCCTCCATCCCCCTCTCCCTCTCCTCCAGCAGTCTGATCCTCTCCTCTAGTGCTTTGTTCTGCTCCTGCTTCTGCTCTTTCTCCTGTTGAAGTTGTCTCACCACTGTCCAGAGTGCAGATATGTCTCTCTCCACCTCCAGCTCTCCTGGTCTGGTTAAGGGGTTGTTGTGCTGGACTGTTGTCTGGGTCTGTGCTGACTGGAGTGTAATCACCTGCTGTTCCAGCTCCACCTGCCTTACCTCCAGCTGGGTGAATTTATCCTTCATTTCAATGAGGGAGAAGTGCTCTGTACTGGGAGGTTGACTGTCTGCTGAGGGTTGCTCGTCTGTGGGGTTATATGATGAAGAGGTCTGGTCTGACCCGCTTGGGGTGGGGGTATCTTTATCAAGGGAGAGCTTCTCCTGCTGGGCTAATTCTTTGATTAGGTGAAAGTCCAGCTGAAACTGTTTGGGGTTGCCCTGTACCAATACTGTTCCAGACTTATATAGATTTATGTTAGCTGACTCAGAGTCCTCGTTGTCAAGTATCCTGAGTTTCCACCCCTCGTTAACCCCCCCTCTCTTAACAGAGGGGTAGTGTGCTAATATAGCACTGTGCCATGCCAGGGGATGGTTTGTGTGGAAGATAAGGTTGCTGATGTTCCCATTTTTGTAATAGTCAGCAAAAAGTGTCTCTTGATTTTCCATAAGGAGCTTCATTTTGTGCTCTTTTCTTGCCTTATCATTCTTTACACTCACAGGGTAGTGTATTTTAATTACCTCTGAACAGCAGGAGGGAGCTTCTAAGGCCTCTCCATTTGGTTGGGGTAGACTATTCGACTCTCCTGCCATTGTTGGGCTAATGGTCTTTGACACCTCTCACTTGACACGTCAGTGCTAGTTGAAGCTGTATCAAGTCAGTTACAGTTGAATACAGTTGAAGCTGTATCTCTCTGTTCCACAAAAAATCCAAGTTTAACTAACTCTAAATCTATCTTTTTTAAAGAAAATGCTGAAAAATGCAGGAGCTCATCTGATCATCTGATCATGACCTCTCTCTCTCTCTCTCTCTCCTTGTTAGCTAGCTAGCTTCTTTCAGGAGAGTCCCTAGCAACTGCCTAGCAACAGGTAAACAACTTAGCTAGCTAAGAAAACGGTATAATTTTATGATTTTTTTTTACTTTTTTCAAAAGCCTTTCTTCTTTGTTTGCTGCTTGTTTGGTCTCCTATTCAGTCTTGCAGTTTTCTTTTGCTTTTTTTGATGTACTTCACTCTAAAACCATGTAAAATTCAATATTTGTAGGAGCTCATCTTTTCAGCTGTTGCTGCTTAATTTGGAACTCCGGAACTTCTGTCTCTGTCTCTCTCTCTCTCGCTCTCGCTCTCTCTCTCTCTACACCATTAACTTCCTCTACTTCCTGCCATGTGGCTCACGTTATACTTCCTCTAACTGTGATCATGTTTGTGTCCTTTACGGCACCATATTCCCTATATTATAGTGCCCTATGGGGTCTTTGCCAAAAGTAGTGTACTATATAGGGAATAGGGTGCCATTGGGGACGTAGCCCATGATTCTATAAGAGGCCCCTCAGGTCCAAACTAATGACTAGACGGAACTATAACACATGTGCAGGACACAAACACGCCTGCACACACACACGCACACACACACACACACACACACACACACACACACACACACACACACACACACACACACACACACACACACACACACACACACACACACACACACACGCACACACGCACGCACGCACACACACACACGCGCAGACACACACACACACACATGCTAAAAAATAGAGCAAAGAACACGTGGAAAGAAACAAATACAACAAATAGAACAACAAAATAAAAAATGTAAAATATAAGGAGTTTATTTCAGCATAAATACATGAAGCCATAAAATTACAGTAAAAATAAATACAGATTGCCTCTTATATAAAACAGAAATGTCTATGTACATTAAGTACAACATATTTTACAATATAAATATAGCTACTGTACCTTTAAAGACACGATATATTCATATACACATACATTCATATCTTAAAGGGATAGTTCACCCTAAAAAATGTAAGTTTCCAGTACCAATGTTTCTCCATTTCGGCTTTGATTTCTCCTCATACATATTCTCCTTATATAGAATCTACATTAAATATCTTTGACTCTACTTGACATCGGGTCTTTTCTGAGACATTAAAACATCTGAGAAACTTTGAGTTTGGAGTGAACAGTCCCTTTAAATATATTTCTGAGACATATATATAACCTGTTTTTAGAGTGAACAGTCCCTTTAAAACACATTTCTGAGACATATATATATAACCTGTTTTTAGAGTGAACAGTCCCTTTAAACACATTTCTGAGACTTTTTTTCATGTTCCTTGTTTCTTTCTTTGGTATTTTAGTTAGACTGGAAGACTTGTGTAAAGTTCCTTATTTTAGATTCCGTTCTGCTTTTTTAAAGCCTCTGAAACACGAAGCGTTGTGCCACCAGTCTCATGACTAAACGCTCTGTGGACAGGGAGAGTCACACATGGCACCCCATTCACTATATAGGCACCTAACCCTCCCCACAACAACAGCTCCCCAGGTACCCAGTTAGAGAGATGGCCTTGAGCAAGGCACTTAATCCCCCCCCCCCCCACAACAACAGCTCCCCAGGTACCCAGTTAGAGAGGTGGCCTTGAGCAAGGCACCCCCCCCCCCCCCCACAACAACAGCTCCCCAGGTACCCAGTTAGAGAGGTGACCTACCCCCCCCCCCCCCCCACAACAGCTCCCCAGGTACCCAGTTAGAGAGGTGACCTACCCCCCCCCCCCCCCACAACAGCTCCCCAGGTACCCAGTTAGAGAGGTGACCTAACCCCCCCACAACAACAGCTCCCCAGGTACCCAGTTAGAGAGTTGACCTAACCCCCCCACAACAACAGCTCCCCAGTTACCCAGTTAGAGAGGAGACCTACCCCTCCCCCACAACAACAGCTCCCCAGGTACCCAGTTAGAGAGGTGACCTAACCCCCCCACAACAACAGCTCCCCAGGTACCCAGTTAGAGAGGTGACCTACCCCCCCCCCCCCCCCACAACAACAGCTCCCCAGGTACCCAGTTAGAGAGGTGACCTAACCCCCCCCCCCCCCACAACAACAGCTCCCCAGGTACCCAGTTAGAGAGGTGACCTAACCCCCCCACAACAACAGCTCCCCAGGTACCCAGTTAGAGAGATGACCTAACCCCCCCCCCCACAACAACAACTCCCCGGGTACCCAGTTAGAGAGGTGACCTACCCCCCCCCCCCCCCCACAAACAGCTCCCCAGGTACCCAGTTAGAGAGGTGACCTAACCCCCCCACAACAACAGCTCCCCAGGTACCCAGTTAGAGAGGTGACCTAACCCCCCCCACAACAACAGCTCCCCAGGTACCCAGTTAGAGAGGTGACCTAACCCCCCCCCCCCCCACAACAGCTCCCCGGGTACCCAGTTAGAGAGGTGACCTACCCCCCCCCCCCCCCCCACAACAGCTCCCCAGGTACCCAGTTAGAGAGGTGACCTACCCCCCCCACAACAACAGCTCCCCGGGTACCCAGTTAGAGAGGTGACCTACCCCCCCCCCCCCCCACAACAGCTCCCCAGGTACCCAGTTAGAGAGGTGACCTAACCCCCCCACAACAACAGCTCCCCAGGTACCCAGTTAGAGAGGTGACCTAACCCCCCCCCCACAACAACAGCTCCCCGGGTACCCAGTTAGAGAGGTGACCTAACCCCCCCCACAACAACAGCTCCCCAGGTACCCAGTTAGAGAGGTGACCTAACCCCCCCACAACAACAGCTCCCCGGGTACCCAGTTAGAGAGGTGACCTAACCCCCCCACAACAACAGCTCCCCAGGTACCCAGTTAGAGAGGTGACCTAACCCCCCCCCACAACAACAGCTCCCCGGGTACCCAGTTAGAGAGGTGACCTAACCCCCCCACAACAACAGCTCCCCAGGTACCCAGTTAGAGAGGTGACCTAACCCCCCCCACAACAACAGCTCCCCGGGTACCCAGTTAGAGAGGTGACCTAACCCCCCCACAACAACAGCTCCCCGGGTACCCAGTTAGAGAGGTGACCTAACCCCCCCCCCCCCCCCCCCCCACAACAACAGCTCCCCAGGTACCCAGTTAGAGAGGTGACCTAACCCCCCCCCCCACAACAACAGCTCCCCAGGTACCCAGTTAGAGAGGTGACCTAACCCCCCCCCCCCACAACAACAGCTCCCCAGGTACCCAGTTAGAGAGGTGACCTAACCCCCCCACAACAACAGCTCCCCAGGTACCCAGTTAGAGAGGTGACCTAACCCCCCCCCCCCCACAACAACAACTCCCCGGGTACCCAGTTAGAGAGGTGACCTACCCCCCCCCCCCCCCCACAACAGCTCCCCAGGTACCCAGTTAGAGAGGTGACCTAACCCCCCCACAACAACAGCTCCCCAGGTACCCAGTTAGAGAGGTGACCTAACCCCCCCACAACAACAGCTCCCCAGGTACCCAGTTAGAGAGGTGACCTACCCCCCCCCCCCCACGACAGCTCCCCAGGTACCCAGTTAGAGAGGTGACCTACCCCCCCCACAACAACAGCTCCCCAGGTACCCAGTTAGAGAGGTGACCTAACCCCCCCCCCCACAACAGCTCCCCGGGTACCCAGTTAGAGAGGTGACCTACCCCCCCCCCCCCCACAACAGCTCCCCAGGTACCCAGTTAGAGAGGTGACCTAACCCCCCCACAACAACAGCTCCCCAGGTACCCAGTTAGAGAGGTGACCTAACCCCCCCCCCACAACAACAGCTCCCCGGGTACCCAGTTAGAGAGGTGACCTAACCCCCCCACAACAACAGCTCCCCAGGTACCCAGTTAGAGAGGTGACCTAACCCCCCCACAACAACAGCTCCCCAGGTACCCAGTTAGAGAGGTGACCTAACCCCCCCCCACAACAACAGCTCCCCGGGTACCCAGTTAGAGAGGTGACCTAACCCCCCCACAACAACAGCTCCCCAGGTACCCAGTTAGAGAGGTGACCTAACCCCCCCCACAACAACAGCTCCCCGGGTACCCAGTTAGAGAGGTGACCTAACCCCCCCACAACAACAGCTCCCCGGGTACCCAGTTAGAGAGGTGACCTAACCCCCCCCCCCCCCACAACAACAGCTCCCCGGGTACCCAGTTAGAGAGGTGACCTAACCCCCCCCCACAACAACAGCTCCCCAGGTACCCAGTTAGAGAGGTGACCTAACCCCCCCACAACAACAGCTCCCCGGGTACCCAGTTAGAGAGGTGGCCTAACCCCCCCCCCACAACAACAGCTCCCCAGGTACCCAGTTAGAGAGGTGACCTAACCCCCCCCCCCC
Organism: Salvelinus namaycush; assembly: GCF_016432855.1. Classification (NCBI taxonomy): domain Eukaryota; kingdom Metazoa; phylum Chordata; class Actinopteri; order Salmoniformes; family Salmonidae; genus Salvelinus; species Salvelinus namaycush. Next base: position 576 of record NW_024061617.1, on the reverse strand, counting down.
CCCCCCACAACAACAGCTCCCCAGGTACCCGGTGTGGCAGCCTCCTCTGCACCTCTCCAAAAACTGTATGTGAGTTGGTATGAAGCAGAAGTCACATTTTGATTGGACCTTGTGTGCAGTTGACCAATAAAGTAATCTTATCAGACAGCCTCAGTTTCCAGCCCAGTCTGGTAACAGTCCTCCCTGCGCTGTGGGGCGCATCATCCAGGCTAACTTATCTGGACTACTTTTAACCAGGGAATAGACCTGTGTAAGGAATGGGCTGCCATTAAGGAGCGAACACACAGACTTACTGTGGTGGCTGTGACTGTAGAAGGCTGGTCAAATACACTCTAAAATTCCCTGACACAAGTCCAGATCTGTCCTGAGGACAGACTACAGACAGCAGCAAATAACTAACTGGTCCCTATCTGACAATAACAGAGTCATAACACACACACAAACACACACACACACACACACACACACACACACACACACACACACACACACACACACACACACACACACACACACACACACACACACACACACACACACACACACACACACACACTAAAATATACAGACAGACTC
>NW_024061616.1:0-108140 GCF_016432855.1 Salvelinus namaycush | reverse complement strand
CCTGCCCTTTTAATACGATCAAAGTTCCTTGTGTTGTCAGGGAGCAACTGCCTTTTATGCATAAGACAAATAAGAATATTGTTACTGAATGCAGCTTGTGTGTGCTCTGTGCTCCCTCGCCCTGTTCAAATGATCAAAGGAAATAATGCTGGTGAGGAGTGGAACTGGACTGGTGTCTGATGGCCCTGTGTTTTCCATGTTGGAATTACAACCCTTCTTTTATGGAGTAAATCAAAAGCACAAGAGAATCTGAGATGTTATCGATAATAAATCAATTGGTTTCATGCATTTGTCTGTGTGTGTGTGTGTGTGTCTGAATGTGATTGTATTTCGTCATATCGCAAACATTTGTGATATCAGATAGGTTAAGATATTAAAAAGTAATTGGTGATTTTTTCGACAGTGTTGCATGATGGGAATCTAGTGGTTCACTGATATAATCTAGTAAACAAAATAAACTACTTTTTCACCACTCTGTGTGCAAGTGCATTCCTAAACGGCATTTAACGCAGGTCGATGTGATATGATATTATCACAACAAAAAGTGGTTCCCGTTAGCGGAAAATGTTGGCACTGGAGAGACTTGCCCTCCACTAAGCAGAAGATATACTGTGATCAAGAAGGTGGTTGACCCAGTGTGGGGCTCAGCCATTCCACTCTGGCTGGGCTGACCCCTTTTGAATTTTCCAAATGTGGGAATCTCGAATGCAAAATTTATGGTAGTGGTCGTTTGCAAAATTTATGGTAGTGGTCGTTTGCGCTTTACCCTGATATCTTTGTTAATGATAAACCGTTGCTTGGCGGCAGGCTTAAGGATGACTTGAGTCAACCGACTGTGCTTATGGAGATCTTTGAAGTCAGTTGTGAAAGAGACTTTGTGGACCAATCGAAAGGTGGAAACATTTGTTTGTAGCAAAACATTGTTGGCATTTTGTCTAAACATTATGTTGCGAAATGCAGCATTGTATTTATGCCACGCTGGTACTTCAATCAAGAGATAGTTGAGAAGCCACTCTAACCCCCCCCGGTCATGATGTGTCATACGCGCCCCATGCGCTTCCAATATGAAATTGTCCATACATGCGTTCCTCCTTAGCACAGAACAATGCAATAGGTTTTCAACATCCAGAGCTTTTGTGTATTTATTGTGGCTAGTAGGATAGCTGCATGGGAAACTGTTGCTGATGATGTATTTGTCAGAAGTCATTGTATTTGTCCGTTTTTTCCCACAAGGCTGAAATATGTGCCCTCGCTTTGAAATGTTAGCAAGGTTTGTTTGTATTTCATCCAACTATCTGTGCTAAAAAGTGATGGCTACAGTATATGTAATTTCTTCCACTTTTGAGTGAGCCAAAGTTCAAGCTGCTTATCTAATTGGTGAGAATGCAATGTCTGTTTATCAGACTCACTTTGACTTTATATGGTGTACCAAGAGATGTTCCTTCGCTTACGGCCATACCAGCCTGAATACGCCCGATCTCGTCTGATCTCGGAAGCTAAGCAGGGTCGGGCCTGGTTAGTACTTGGATGGGAGACCGCCTGGGAATACCAGGTGCTGTAAGCCTTTTGTCCACTAGGGGGTGTGGCATTATTTCATCAGCAACACTGCCTTGTAGTAAGCATTTGATGCTGAATTGACTAAATGCAGCTTCTATGGGCTAGTCTCCCCTGCCCTTTTAATACGATCAAAGTTCCTTGTGTTGTCAGGGAGCAACTGCCTTTTATGCATAAGACAAATAAGAATATTGTTACTGAATGCAGCTTGTGTGTGCTTTGTGCTCCCTCGCCCTGTTCAAATGATCAAAGGAAATAATGCTGGTGAGGAGTGGAACTGGACTGGTGTCTGATGGCCCTGTGTTTTCCATGTTGGAATTACAACCCTTCTTTTATGGAGTAAATCAAAAGCACAAGAGAATGTGAGATGTTATCGATAATAAATCAATTGGTTTCATGCATTTGTCTGTGTGTGTGTGTGTGTGTCTGAATGTGATTGTATTTCGTCATATCGCAAACATTTGTGATATCAGATAGGTTAAGATATTAAAAAGTAATTGGTGATTTTTCGACAGTGTTGCATGATGGGAATCTAGTGGTTCACTGATATAATCTAGTAAACAAAATAAACTACTTTTTCACCACTCTGTGTGCAAGTGCATTCCTAAACGGCATTTAACGCAGGTCGATGTGATATGATATTATCAGAACACAAAGTGGTTCCCGTTAGCGGAAAATGTTGGCACTGGAGAGACTTGCCCTCCACTAAGCAGAAGAGATACTGTGATCAAGAAGGTGGTTGACCCAGTGTGGGGCTCAGCCATTCCACTCTGGCTGGGCTGACCCCTTTTGAATTTTCCAAATGTGGGAATCTCGAATGCAAAATTTATGGTAGTGGTCGTTTGCGCTTTACCCTGATATCTTTGTTAATGATAAACCGTTGCTTGGCGGCAGGCTTAAGGATGACTTGAGTCAACCGACTGTGCTTATGGAGATCTTTGAAGTCAGTTGTGAAAGAGACTTTGTGGACCAATCGAAAGGTGGAAACATTTGTTTGTAGCAAAACATTGTTGGCATTTTGTCTAAACATTATGTTGCGAAATGCAGCATTGTATTTATGCCACGCTGGTACTTCAATCAAGAGATAGTTGAGAAGCCACTCTAACCCCCCCCGGTCATGATGTGTCATACGCGCCCCATGCGCTTCCAATATGAAATTGTCCATACATGCGCTCCTCCTTGACACAGAACAATGCAATAGGTTTTCAACATTCAGAGCTTTTGTGTATTTATTCTGGCTAGTAGGATAGCTGCATGGGAAACTGTTGCTAATGATGTATTTGTCAGAAGTCATTGTATTTGTCCGTTTTTTCCCACAAGGCTGAAATATGTGCCCTCGCTTTGAAATGTTAGCAAGGTTGGTTTGTATTTCATCCAACTATCTGTGCTAAAAAGTGATGGCTACAGTATATGTAATTTCTTCCACTTACTGAGTGACCCAAAGTTCAAGCTGCTTATCTAATTGGTGAAATGCAATGTCTGTTTATCAGACTCACTTTGACTTTATATGGTGTACCAAGAGTTAGTCCTTCGCTTACGGCCATACCAGCCTGGAATACGCCCGATCTCGTCTGATCTCGGAAGCTAAGCAGGGTCGGGCCTGGTTAGTACTTGGATGGGAGACTGCCTGGGAATACCAGGTGCTGTAAGCATTTTGTCCACTAGGGTGTGCTCTGGCATTATTTCATCAGCAACACTGCCTTGTAGTAAGCATTTGATGCTGAATTGACTAAATGCAGCTTCTATGGGCTAGTCTCCCCTGCCCTTTTAATACGATCAAAGTTCCTTGTGTTGTCAGGGAGCAACTGCCTTTTATGCATAAGACAAATAAGAATATTGTTACTGAATGCAGCTTGTGTGTGCTTTGTGCTCCCTCGCCCTGTTCAAATGATCAAAGGAAATAATGCTGGTGAGGAGTGGAACTGGACTGGTGTCTGATGGCCCTGTGTTTTCCATGGTGGAATTACAACCCTTCTTTTACGGCGTAAATCAAAAGTACAAGAGAATGTGAGATGTTATCGATAATAAATCAATTGCTTTCATGCATTTGTCTGTGTGTGTGTGTGTGTGTGTGTCTGAATGTGATTTTATTTCGTCATATCGCATACATTTGTGATATCAGACAGGTTAAGATATTAAAAAGTCATTGGTGATTTTTCTACAGTGTTGCATGATGGGAATCTAGTGGTTCACTGATATAATCTAGTAAACAAAATAAACTACTTTTTCACCACTCTGTGTGCAAGTGCATTCCTAAACGGCATTTAACGCAGGTCGATGTGATATGATATTATCACAACAAAAAGTGGTTCCCGTTAGCGGAAAATGTTGGCACTGGAGAGACTTGCCCTCCACTAAGCAGAAGAGATACTGTGATCAAGAAGGTGGTTGACCCAGTGTGGGGCTCAGCCATTCCACTCTGGCTGGGCTGACCCCTTTTGAATTTTCCAAATGTGGGAATCTCGAATGCAAAATTTATGGTAGTGGTCGTTTGCAAAATTTATGGTAGTGGTCGTTTGCGCTTTACCCTGATATCTTTGTTAATGATAAACCGTTGCTTGGCGGCAGGCTTAAGGATGACTTGAGTCAACCGACTGTGCTTATGGAGATCTTTGAAGTCAGTTGTGAAAGAGACTTTGTGGACCAATCGAAAGGTGGAAACATTTGTTTGTAGCAAAACATTGTTGGCATTTTGTGGAAACATCATGTTGCGAAATGCAGCATGGTATTTATGCCACGCTGGTACTTCAATCAAGAGATAGTTGAGAAGCCGCTCTAACCCCCATGGTCATGATGTGTCATACGCCCCATGCGCTTACAATATGAAATTGTCCATACATGCGCTCCTCCTTAGCACAGAACAATGCAATAGGTTTTCAACATTCAGAGCTTTTGTGTATTTATTCTGGCTAGTAGGATAGCTGCATGGGAAACTGTTGCTAATGATGTATTTGTCAGAAGTCATTGTATTTGTCCGTTTTTTCCCACAAGGCTGAAATATGTGCCCTCGCTTTGAAATGTTAGCAAGGTTTGTTTGTATTTCATCCAACTATCTGTGCTAAAAAGTGATGGCTACAGTATATGTAATTTCTTCCACTTTACTGAGTGACCCAAAGTTCAAGCTGCTTATCTAATTGGTGAGAATGCAATGTCTGTTTATCAGACTCACTTTGACTTTATATGGTGTACCAAGAGTTAGTCCTTCGCTTACGGCCATACCAGCCTGGAATACGCCCGATCTCGCCTGATCTCGGAAGTTAAGCAGGGTCGGGCCTGGTTAGTACTTGGATGGGAGACTGCCTGGGAATACCAGGTGCTGTAAGCATTTTGTCCACTAGGGTGTGCTCTGGCATTATTTCATCAGCAACACTGCCTTGTAGTAAGCATTTGATGCTGAATTGACTAAATGCAGCTTCTATGGGCTAGTCTCCCCTGCCCTTTTAATACGATCAAAGTTCCTTGTGTTGTCAGGGAGCAACTGCCTTTTATGCATAAGACAAATAAGAATATTGTTACTGAATGCAGCTTGTGTGTGCTTTGTGCTCCCTCGCCCTGTTCAAATGATCAAAGGAAATAATGCTGGTGAGGAGTGGAACTGGACTGGTGTCTGATGGCCCTGTGTTTTCCATGGTGGAATTACAACCCTTCTTTTACGGAGTAAATCAAAAGCTACAAGAGAATGTGAGATGTTATCGATAATAAATCAATTGCTTTCATGCATTTGTCTGTGTGTGTGTGTGTGTGTGTGTCTGAATGTGATTTTATTTCGTCATATCGCATACATTTGTGATATCAGACAGGTTAAGATATTAAAAAGTCATTGGTGATTTTTCTACAGTGTTGCATGATGGGAATCTAGTGGTTCACTGATATAATCTAGTAAACAAAATGAACTACTTTTTCACCACTCTGTCTGCAAGTGCATTCCTAAACGGCATTTAACGCAGGTCGATGTGATGTGATATTATCGGAACACAAAGTGGTTACCATTAGCCGAAAATGTTGGCACTGGAGACACTTGCCCTCCACCGATGACTATAACTCATACTTACCTGGCAAGGGAGATACCGTGATCAAGAAAGGCGGTTCACCCAGGGCGAGGCTTAGCCATTGCACGCCAGCTATGCTGACCCCTGTGAATTTCCCAAATGTGGAAATCTCGATTGCATAATTTATGGTAGTGGGGGACTGCGTCCGCGCTCTCCCCTGATGTCTTGTTAATGATAAACCGTTGCTTGGCGGCAGGCTTAAGGATGACTTGAGTCAACTGACTGTGCTTATGGAGATCTTTGAAGTCAGTTGTGAAAGAGACTTTGTGGACCAATCGAAAGGTGGAAACATTTGTTTGTAGCAAAACATTGTTGGCATTTTGTCGAAACATTATGTTGCGAAATGCAGCATTGTATTTATGCCACGCTGGTACTTCAATCAAGAGATAGTTGAGAAGCCACTCTAACCCCCCCGGTCATGATGTGTCATACGCGCCCCATGCGCTTCCAATATGAAATTGTCCATACATGCGTTCCTCCTTAGCACAGAACAATGCAATAGGTTTTCAACATCCAGAGCTTTTGTGTATTTATTGTGGCTAGTAGGATAGCTGCATGGGAAACTGTTGCTGATGATGTATTTGTCAGAAGTCATTGTATTTGTCCGTTTTTTCCCACAAGGCTGAAATATGTGCCCTCGCTTTGAAATGTTAGCAAGGTTTGTTTGTATTTCATCCAACTATCTGTGCTAAAAAGTGATGGCTACAGTATATGTAATTTCTTCCACTTTTGAGTGAGCCAAAGTTCAAGCTGCTTATCTAATTGGTGAGAATGCAATGTCTGTTTATCAGACTCACTTTGACTTTATATGGTGTACCAAGAGTATGTCCTTCGCTTACGGCCATACCAGCCTGAATACGCCCGATCTCGTCTGATCTCGGAAGCTAAGCAGGGTCGGGCCTGGTTAGTACTTGGATGGGAGACCTGCCTGGGAATACCAGGTGCTGTAAGCATTTTGTCCACTAGGGTGTGCTCTGGCATTATTTCATCAGCAACACTGCCTTGTAGTAAGCATTTGATGCTGAATTGACTAAATGCAGCTTCTATGGGCTAGTCTCCCCTGCCCTTTTAATACGATCAAAGTTCCTTGTGTTGTCAGGGAGCAACTGCCTTTTATGCATAAGACAAATAAGAATATTGTTACTGAATGCAGCTTGTGTGTGCTCTGTGCTCCCTCGCCCTGTTCAAATGATCAAAGGAAATAATGCTGGTGAGGAGTGGAACTGGACTGGTGTCTGATGGCCCTGTGTTTTCCATGTTGGAATTACAACCCTTCTTTTATGGAGTAAATCAAAAGCACAAGAGAATCTGAGATGTTATCGATAATAAATCAATTGGTTTCATGCATTTGTCTGTGTGTGTGTGTGTGTGTCTGAATGTGATTGTATTTCGTCATATCGCAAACATTTGTGATATCAGATAGGTTAAGATATTAAAAAGTAATTGGTGATTTTTTCGACAGTGTTGCATGATGGGAATCTAGTGGTTCACTGATATAATCTAGTAAACAAAATAAACTACTTTTTCACCACTCTGTGTGCAAGTGCATTCCTAAACGGCATTTAACGCAGGTCGATGTGATATGATATTATCAGAACACAAAGTGGTTCCCGTTAGCGGAAAATGTTGGCACTGGAGAGACTTGCCCTCCACTAAGCAGAAGAGATACCGTGATCAAGAAGGTGGTTCACCCAGTGTGGGGCTCAGCCATTGCCACTCTAGCTATGCTGACCCCTTGTGAATTTTCCCAAATGTGGAATCTCGATTGCATAATTTATGGTAGTGGGACTCGTTTCGCGCTCTACCCTGATGTCTTTGTTAATGATCAAACCGTTGCTTGGCGGCAGCTTGAGGATGACTTGAGTCAATTGCCCTGTGCTTATGGAGATCTTTGAAGTCAGTTGTGAAAGAGACTTTGTGGACCAATCGAAAGGTAGGAAACATTTGTTTGTAGCCAAACATTGTTGGCATTTTGTCGAAACATTATGTTGCGAAATGCAGCATTGTATTTATGCCACGCTGGTACTTCAATCAAGAGATAGTTGAGAAGCCAGCTCTAACCCCCCCTGGTCATGATGTGTCATACGCCCCATGCGCTTCCAATATGAAATTGTCCATACATGCGCTCCTCCTTAGCACAGAACAATGCAATAGGTTTTCAACATCCAGAGCTTTTGTGTATTTATTGTGGCTAGTAGGATAGCTGCATGGGAAACTGTTGCTGATGATGTATTTGTCAGAAGTCATTGTATTTGTCCGTTTTTTCCCACAAGGCTGAAATATGTGCCCTCGCTTTGAAATGTTAGCAAGGTTTGTTTGTATTTCATCCAACTATCTGTGCTAAAAAGTGATGGCTACAGTATATGTAATTTCTTCCACTTTTGAGTGAGCCAAAGTTCAAGCTGCTTATCTAATTGGTGAGAATGCAATGTCTGTTTATCAGACTCACTTTGACTTTATATGGTGTACCAAGAGTATGTCCTTCGCTTACGGCCATACCAGCCTGAATACGCCCGATCTCGTCTGATCTCGGAAGCTAAGCAGGGTCGGGCCTGGTTAGTACTTGGATGGGAGACCTGCCTGGGAATACCAGGTGCTGTAAGCATTTTGTCCACTAGGGTGTGCTCTGGCATTATTTCATCAGCAACACTGCCTTGTAGTAAGCATTTGATGCTGAATTGACTAAATGCAGCTTCTATGGGCTAGTCTCCCCTGCCCTTTTAATACGATCAAAGTTCCTTGTGTTGTCAGGGAGCAACTGCCTTTTATTGCATAAGACAAATAAGAATATTGTTACTGAATGCAGCTTGTGTGTGCTTTGTGCTCCCTCGCCCTGTTCAAATGATCAAAGGAAATAATGCTGGTGAGGAGTGGAACTGGACTGGTGTCTGATGGCCCTGTGTTTTCCATGTTGGAATTACAACCCTTCTTTTACTGGAGTAAATCAAAAGCACAAGAGAATGTGAGATGTTATCGATAATAAATCAATTGGTTTCATGCATTTGTCTGTGTGTGTGTGTGTGTGTGTCTGAATGTGATTGTATTTCGTCATATCGCATACATTTGTGATATCAGATAGGTTAAGATATTAAAAAGTAATTGGTGATTTTTTCGACAGTGTTGCATGATGGGAATCTAGTGGTTCACTGATATAATCTAGTAAACAAAATGAACTACTTTTTCACCACTCTGTCTGCAAGTGCATTCCTAAACGGCATTTAACGCAGGTCGATGTGATGTGATATTATCGGAACACAAAGTGGTTACCATTAGCCGAAAATGTTGGCACTGGAGACACTTGCCCTCCACCGATGACTATAACTCATACTTACCTGGCAAGGGAGATACCGTGATCAAGAAAGGCGGTTCACCCAGGGCGAGGCTTAGCCATTGCACGCCAGCTATGCTGACCCCTGTGAATTTCCCAAATGTGGAAATCTCGATTGCATAATTTATGGTAGTGGGGGACTGCGTCCGCGCTCTCCCCTGATGTCTTGTTTAATGACAAACCGTTGCTTGGCGGCAAGCTTGAGGATGACTTGAGCCAATTGCCCGTGCTTATGGAGATCTTTGAAGTCAGTTGTGAAAGACACTTTGTGGACCAATTGAAAGGTAGAAACATTTGTTTGTAGCCAAACATTGTTGACATTTTGTGGAAACATCATGTTGCGAAATGCAGCATTGTATTTATGCCACGCTGGTACTTCAATCAAGAGATAGTTGAGAAGCCACTCTAACCCCCCCCGGTCATGATGTGTCATACGCGCCCCATGCGCTTCCAATATGAAATTGTCCATACATGCGTTCCTCCTTAGCACAGAACAATGCAATAGGTTTTCAACATCCAGAGCTTTTGTGTATTTATTGTGGCTAGTAGGATAGCTGCATGGGAAACTGTTGCTGATGATGTATTTGTCAGAAGTCATTGTATTTGTCCGTTTTTTCCCACAAGGCTGAAATATGTGCCCTCGCTTTGAAATGTTAGCAAGGTTTGTTTGTATTTCATCCAACTATCTGTGCTAAAAAGTGATGGCTACAGTATATGTAATTTCTTCCACTTTTTGAGTGAGCCAAAGTTCAAGCTGCTTATCTAATTGGTGAGAATGCAATGTCTGTTTATCAGACTCACTTTGACTTTATATGGTGTACCAAGATATGTTCCTTCGCTTACGGCCATACGAGCCTGAATACGCCCGATCTCGTCTGATCTCGGAAGCTAAGCAGGCTCGGGCCTGGTTAGTACTTGGATGGGAGACCGCCTGGGAATACCAGGTGCTGTAATGTAAGCCTTTTGTCCACTAGGGGGTGTGGCATTATTTCATCAGCAACACTGCCTTGTAGTAAGCATTTGATGCTGAATTGACTAAATGCAGCTTCTATGGGCTAGTCTCCCCTGCCCTTTTAATACGATCAAAGTTCCTTGTGTTGTCAGGGAGCAACTGCCTTTTATGCATAAGACAAATAAGAATATTGTTACTGAATGCAGCTTGTGTGTGCTCTGTGCTCCCTCGCCCTGTTCAAATGATCAAAGGAAATAATGCTGGTGAGGAGTGGAACTGGACTGGTGTCTGATGGCCCTGTGTTTTCCATGTTGGAATTACAACCCTTCTTTTATGGAGTAAATCAAAAGCACAAGAGAATGTGAGATGTTATCGATAATAAATCAATTGGTTTCATGCATTTGTCTGTGTGTGTGTGTGTGTCTGAATGTGATTGTATTTCGTCATATCGCAAACATTTGTGATATCAGATAGGTTAAGATATTAAAAAGTAATTGGTGATTTTTTCGACAGTGTTGCATGATGGGAATCTAGTGGTTCACTGATATAATCTAGTAAACAAAATAAACTACTTTTTCACCACTCTGTGTGCAAGTGCATTCCTAAACGGCATTTAACGCAGGTCGATGTGATATGATATTATCACAACAAAAAGTGGTTCCCGTTAGCGGAAAATGTTGGCACTGGAGAGACTTGCCCTCCACTAAGCAGAAGAGATACTGTGATCAAGAAGGTGGTTGACCCAGTGTGGGGCTCAGCCATTCCACTCTGGCTGGGCTGACCCCTTTTGAATTTTCCAAATGTGGGAATCTCGAATGCAAAATTTATGGTAGTGGTCGTTTGCAAAATTTATGGTAGTGGTCGTTTGCGCTTTACCCTGATATCTTTGTTAATGATAAACCGTTGCTTGGCGGCAGGCTTAAGGATGACTTGAGTCAACCTGACTGTGCTTATGGAGATCTTTGAAGTCAGTTGTGAAAGAGACTTTGTGGACCAATCGAAAGGTGGAAACATTTGTTTGTAGCAAAACATTGTTGGCATTTTGTCGAAACATTATGTTGCGAAATGCAGCATTGTATTTATGCCACGCTGGTACTTCAATCAAGAGATAGTTGAGCAGCCACTAACCCCCCCTGGTCATGCTGTGTCATACGCGCCCCATGCGCTTCCAATATGAAATTGTCCATACATGCGTTCCTCCTTAGCACAGAACAATGCAATAGGTTTTCAACATCCAGAGCTTTTGTGTATTTATTGTGGCTAGTAGGATAGCTGCATGGGAAACTGTTGCTGATGATGTATTTGTCAGAAGTCATTGTATTTGTCCGTTTTTTCCCACAAGGCTGAAATATGTGCCCTCGCTTTGAAATGTTAGCAAGGTTTGTTTGTATTTCATCCAACTATCTGTGCTAAAAAGTGATGGCTACAGTATATGTAATTTCTTCCACTTTTGAGTGAGCCAAAGTTCAAGCTGCTTATCTAATTGGTGAGAATGCAATGTCTGTTTATCAGACTCACTTTGACTTTATATGGTGTACCAAGAGTATGTCCTTCGCTTACGGCCATACCAGCCTGAATACGCCCGATCTCGTCTGATCTCGGAAGCTAAGCAGGGTCGGGCCTGGTTAGTACTTGGATGGGAGACCGCCTGGGAATACCAGGTGCTGTAAGCCTTTTGTCCACTAGGGTGTGCTTGGCATTATTTCATCAGCAACACTGCCTTGTAGTAAGCATTTGATGCTGAATTGACTAAATGCAGCTTCTATGGGCTAGTCTCCCCTGCCCTTTTAATACGATCAAAGTTCCTTGTGTTGTCAGGGAGCAACTGCCTTTTATGCATAAGACAAATAAGAATATTGTTACTGAATGCAGCTTGTGTGTGCTCTGTGCTCCCTCGCCCTGTTCAAATGATCAAAGGAAATAATGCTGGTGAGGAGTGGAACTGGACTGGTGTCTGATGGCCCTGTGTTTTCCATGGTGGAATTACAACCCTTCTTTTACGGCGTAAATCAAAAGTACAAGAGAATGTGAGATGTTATCGATAATAAATCAATTGCTTTCATGCATTTGTCTGTGTGTGTGTGTGTGTGTGTGTGTCTGAATGTGATTTTATTTCGTCATATCGCATACATTTGTGATATCAGACAGGTTAAGATATTAAAAAGTCATTGGTGATTTTTCTACAGTGTTGCATGATGGGAATCTAGTGGTTCACTGATATAATCTAGTAAACAAAATGAACTACTTTTTCACCACTCTGTCTGCAAGTGCATTCCTAAACGGCATTTAACGCAGGTCGATGTGATGTGATATTATCGAACACAAAGTGGTTACCAGTTAGCCGAAAATGTTGGCACTGGAGACACTTGCCCTCCACCGATGACTATAACTCATACTTACCTGGCAAGGGAGATACCGTGATCAAGAAGGCGGTTCACCCAGTGTGGGGCTCAGCCATTCCACTCTGGCTGGGCTGACCCCTTTTGAATTTTCCAAATGTGGGAATCTCGAATGCAAAATTTATGGTAGTGGTCGTTTGCAAAATTTATGGTAGTGGTCGTTTGCGCTTTACCCTGATATCTTTGTTAATGATAAACCGTTGCTTGGCGGCAGGCTTAAGGATGACTTGAGTCAACCGACTGTGCTTATGGAGATCTTTGAAGTCAGTTGTGAAAGAGACTTTGTGGACCAATCGAAAGGTGGAAACATTTGTTTGTAGCAAAACATTGTTGGCATTTTGTCTAAACATTATGTTGCGAAATGCAGCATTGTATTTATGCCACGCTGGTACTTCAATCAAGAGATAGTTGAGAAGCCACTCTAACCCCCCCCCGGTCATGATGTGTCATACGCGCCCCATGCGCTTCCAATATGAAATTGTCCATACATGCGTTCCTCCTTAGCACAGAACAATGCAATAGGTTTTCAACATCCAGAGCTTTTGTGTATTTATTGTGGCTAGTAGGATAGCTGCATGGGAAACTGTTGCTGATGATGTATTTGTCAGAAGTCATTGTATTTGTCCGTTTTTTCCCACAAGGCTGAAATATGTGCCCTCGCTTTGAAATGTTAGCAAGGTTTGTTTGTATTTCATCCAACTATCTGTGCTAAAAAGTGATGGCTACAGTATATGTAATTTCTTCCACTTTTTGAGTGAGCCAAAGTTCAAGCTGCTTATCTAATTGGTGAGAATGCAATGTCTGTTTATCAGACTCACTTTGACTTTATATGGTGTACCAAGAGATGTTCCTTCGCTTACGGCCATACCAGCCTGAATACGCCCGATCTCGTCTGATCTCGGAAGCTAAGCAGGGTCGGGCCTGGTTAGTACTTGGATGGGAGACCGCCTGGGAATACCAGGTGCTGTAAGCCTTTTGTCCACTAGGGGGTGCTGGCATTATTTCATCAGCAACACTGCCTTGTAGTAAGCATTTGATGCTGAATTGACTAAATGCAGCTTCTATGGGCTAGTCTCCCCTGCCCTTTTAATACGATCAAAGTTCCTTGTGTTGTCAGGGAGCAACTGCCTTTTATGCATAAGACAAATAAGAATATTGTTACTGAATGCAGCTTGTGTGTGCTCTGTGCTCCCTCGCCCTGTTCAAATGATCAAAGGAAATAATGCTGGTGAGGAGTGGAACTGGACTGGTGTCTGATGGCCCTGTGTTTTCCATGTTGGAATTACAACCCTTCTTTTATGGAGTAAATCAAAAGCACAAGAGAATCTGAGATGTTATCGATAATAAATCAATTGGTTTCATGCATTTGTCTGTGTGTGTGTGTGTGTGTGTCTGAATGTGATTGTATTTCGTCATATCGCAAACATTTGTGATATCAGATAGGTTAAGATATTAAAAAGTAATTGGTGATTTTTTCGACAGTGTTGCATGATGGGAATCTAGTGGTTCACTGATATAATCTAGTAAACAAAATAAACTACTTTTTCACCACTCTGTGTGCAAGTGCATTCCTAAACGGCATTTAACGCAGGTCGATGTGATATGATATTATCACAACAAAAAGTGGTTCCCGTTAGCGGAAAATGTTGGCACTGGAGAGACTTGCCCTCCACTAAGCAGAAGAGATACTGTGATCAAGAAGGTGGTTGACCCAGTGTGGGGCTCAGCCATTCCACTCTGGCTGGGCTGACCCCTTTTGAATTTTCCAAATGTGGGAATCTCGAATGCAAAATTTATGGTAGTGGTCGTTTGCAAAATTTATGGTAGTGGTCGTTTGCGCTTTACCCTGATATCTTTGTTAATGATAAACCGTTGCTTGGCGGCAGGCTTAAGGATGACTTGAGTCAACCGACTGTGCTTATGGAGATCTTTGAAGTCAGTTGTGAAAGAGACTTTGTGGACCAATCGAAAGGTGGAAACATTTGTTTGTAGCAAAACATTGTTGGCATTTTGTCTAAACATTATGTTGCGAAATGCAGCATTGTATTTATGCCACGCTGGTACTTCAATCAAGAGATAGTTGAGAAGCCACTCTAACCCCCCCCCCGGTCATGATGTGTCATACGCGCCCCATGCGCTTCCAATATGAAATTGTCCATACATGCGTTCCTCCTTAGCACAGAACAATGCAATAGGTTTTCAACATCCAGAGCTTTTGTGTATTTATTGTGGCTAGTAGGATAGCTGCATGGGAAACTGTTGCTGATGATGTATTTGTCAGAAGTCATTGTATTTGTCCGTTTTTTCCCACAAGGCTGAAATATGTGCCCTCGCTTTGAAATGTTAGCAAGGTTTGTTTGTATTTCATCCAACTATCTGTGCTAAAAAGTGATGGCTACAGTATATGTAATTTCTTCCACTTTTTGAGTGAGCCAAAGTTCAAGCTGCTTATCTAATTGGTGAGAATGCAATGTCTGTTTATCAGACTCACTTTGACTTTATATGGTGTACCAAGAGATGTTCCTTCGCTTACGGCCATACCAGCCTGAATACGCCCGATCTCGTCTGATCTCGGAAGCTAAGCAGGGTCGGGCCTGGTTAGTACTTGGATGGGAGACCGCCTGGGAATACCAGGTGCTGTAAGCCTTTTGTCCACTAGGGGGTGCTTGGCATTATTTCATCAGCAACACTGCCTTGTAGTAAGCATTTGATGCTGAATTGACTAAATGCAGCTTCTATGGGCTAGTCTCCCCTGCCCTTTTAATACGATCAAAGTTCCTTGTGTTGTCAGGGAGCAACTGCCTTTTATGCATAAGACAAATAAGAATATTGTTACTGAATGCAGCTTGTGTGTGCTCTGTGCTCCCTCGCCCTGTTCAAATGATCAAAGGAAATAATGCTGGTGAGGAGTGGAACTGGACTGGTGTCTGATGGCCCTGTGTTTTCCATGTTGGAATTACAACCCTTCTTTTATGGAGTAAATCAAAAGCACAAGAGAATCTGAGATGTTATCGATAATAAATCAATTGGTTTCATGCATTTGTCTGTGTGTGTGTGTGTGTGTCTGAATGTGATTGTATTTCGTCATATCGCATACATTTGTGATATCAGACAGGTTAAGATATTAAAAAGTCATTGGTGATTTTTCTACAGTGTTGCATGATGGGAATCTAGTGGTTCACTGATATAATCTAGTAAACAAAATGAACTACTTTTTCACCACTCTGTCTGCAAGTGCATTCCTAAACGGCATTTAACGCAGGTCGATGTGATGTGATATTATCGGAACACAAAGTGGTTACCAGTTAGCCGAAAATGTTGGCACTGGAGACACTTGCCCTCCACCGATGACTATAACTCATACTTACCTGGCAAGGGAGATACCGTGATCAAGAAGGCGGTTCACCCAGGGCGAGGCTTAGCCATTGCACTCCAGGCTATGCTGACCCCTGTGAATTTCCCAAATGTGGAAATCTCGATTGCATAATTTATGGTAGTGGGGGACTGCGTCCGCGCTCTCCCCTGATGTCTTGTTTAATGACAAACCGTTGCTTGGCGGCAAGCTTGAGGATGACTTGAGTCAATTGCCTGTGCTTATGGAGATCTTTGAAGTCAGTTGTGAAAGAGACTTTGTGGACCAATCGAAAGGTGGAAACATTTGTTTGTAGCAAAACATTGTTGGCATTTTGTCGAAACATTATGTTGCGAAATGCAGCATTGTATTTATGCCACGCTGGTACTTCAATCAAGAGATAGTTGAGAAGCCACTCTAACCCCCCCGGTCATGATGTGTCATACGCGCCCATGCGCTTCCAATATGAAATTGTCCATACATGCGTTCCTCCTTAGCACAGAACAATGCAATAGGTTTTCAACATCCAGAGCTTTTGTGTATTTATTGTGGCTAGTAGGATAGCTGCATGGGAAACTGTTGCTGATGATGTATTTGTCAGAAGTCATTGTATTTGTCCGTTTTTTCCCACAAGGCTGAAATATGTGCCCTCGCTTTGAAATGTTAGCAAGGTTTGTTTGTATTTCATCCAACTATCTGTGCTAAAAAGTGATGGCTACAGTATATGTAATTTCTTCCACTTTTTGAGTGAGCCAAAGTTCAAGCTGCTTATCTAATTGGTGAGAATGCAATGTCTGTTTATCAGACTCACTTTGACTTTATATGGTGTACCAAGAGATGTACCTTCGCTTACGGCCATACCAGCCTGAATGCGCATTTCCTGATTGGAGAAGTGACGACAGGTGCGAGTGTCTGAGCTGTGAGTGAGTGTTTGCTGGAGAGTGTTTGCTCGAGAGCTATTTTTGTTAATTAATTGGTTTTTGCAATATAATTTATTATTTTCTTCAGTTGAATAGTTTTAAGTTTGGTTAGTCTTCCCCCTTGCAGTTTTTCTGCTTGGGGGAGAGTTTTTTGGATTCATTTTTTTACTATGACGGACAACATGGAAAGACAAACGGAATGGACAAAGACAACGAAAAGGCGCAACGGAAGAAAAATGAAGATAAAGAAGAAATGAAATATGGCAAGGAATACACGGTGGCAATTGAGTTGGAAGGAGAAGACAAGGTGACGACAATGGAACTACTAAGAGCAATTAAGGAGGTGTGTGGAGAGGTGGTGGGATGCCGAATGAAAGGGGAGAAGAAGTACGAAATTACGATGAGAAATGAAAAAGGAAAAGAACGTCTAATGGATGGATTAAGAATAAAGGATACAAAGATTCTGGCGAGAGATATTAATGTGAAGGAAGTGGTGGTGTCGTTCATGAATCTCCCAGTATATGTAGAAGACGGTGTGATACTGGGCAAGCTGAGTAGCTGGGGAGTGGCGGCTGTCTCGGAGATAAGGAGGAGAGTTTGGCCAGGAACAGAGGTGGTTGACGGGACACGTTTCTGCAAGGTCAAGTTCACAGAAAAAGTGACATCATTACCTTATTCTACAAGAATTGAGACGTTGGAGGGAGCAGAATATTTCAGAGTCATCCATGACAAACAGGTCAGAGTGTGTCGTATGTGTATTCAACCCGGGCACATAGTTAAAGACTGCCCGGAATTTAAGTGTTTTAAGTGTGGCAATCAAGGACACTATGCGAGGGAATGTGATGGAGAGAAGGAAAGGAATTTTTGTGGTGGATGCAGAAAGAGAGTGGCGGAGTGCAACTGTGGAGAGGTTAGGGCTGGAGAGGGGAGTCAAACACTATTCGAGGAAGCAGTTGTATTGTCGAAAGAAGGAGAAGAAGATGGAGGAGAGGACGTGGTGGAGGGTGGAGAGACGGAGGAAGGAAGAAGGAAGAAGGACCAGAAGATAAATGAAATTGGGAGCAGTATGGACTCAGAAGTAAGAAGAGGGAGTTTTCAGGAGGAGGGGGGGAGTGGAATGGGGGGAAGCACGGGGGACTCACAGGTTTTGGGGGAAGGCACAGCACTAACAAGTAGCTCGGGGGGTGAAGAAATGGAGGGGGTTATGGAGTTGATGACAATACCAGAGACGGTGATGAGCACGGGGAGCACAACGACTATACAAGAAGCGGAGATGAATACGGGGAGCACAACGGATGTGGATGTCAAGAGGGTGAGTTGGCTGGAAAACATGGACTTGGAAGAGATATCGGATACGGAGGATGGAGAAAAGATTGAAAGAACGAGGGAAGGATACAGGAAGAGGAAAGCGGCGGGAAGAGGGGGAGAGAAAGGGTGGAAGAGGAAAGAAACTGGATAACAGGTAGAGGAAAATGAAATTATATTTTATCATTTTATTATTTATTAGAATGGTAAATATAATGTCAATAAATGCAAATGGATTGAGGACAATGGGAAAATTTAATAGAATAATAAAAATGAAGAAGTCAGATATTTTATGTATTCAAGAGACGCACTGGGATAATGTATGTGTTTTAGAAGTTAAAAAAATATGGAGGGATTTTATTTATGTAAACAACGGCAGAGGGAATTCAAGTGGGGTTGCTATTTTATTGAGGAGGGATGTGGTGGATAATGTGAAACAGATATATAATGATAATAATGGGAGGATTTTAATTGTAGATTTTGAATATATGAGTATGGTTTTTAGAATTATAAATATTTATGCGCCTAATACTGAAATAGAGCGCAAAGATTTATTTTTAGAAATAGGGAAATGGTGTGAGGGAAACTGTATTGTAGTTGGGGATTTTAATGTTAAAATGGATAGACTGGATATGACAAGAGGAGCTATTTTTAGAAGTGATGTATCTAGGGGGGTTTTAAAGAAGATGATGTTAGAAAAAGGAATAATTGATATATGGAGAGAGGAAAATCCAGAAAAAAGAGAATTTTCTAGAAGGCAGGTGGTTTTAGGGGATTTGAAACAAACGAGGATAGATCTGGTTTTAGTAAAAGAAGGTTTAAGGAATTTTATGAAAGATATTAAGTATGTTTTTACAACTTTTAGTGATCATGCAGGTTTAACATTTTCAGTGGGATTAGATAAGGAAAGAACAGGGGGTGGAATATGGTGTATGAATGCAGGGTATTTGGGAGATGAGGAATATGGGAAACAACTTAAATCTTTGATAGCATGTGAAATGGAGGATAAGCAGAAAGAGAATGATAAGTGTTCATGGTGGGATAAGGTTAAGGAAAAAATAAAAGTTTTTAGTATAGGATATGCAAGGAAAAAGAGAGGTAGGATGAAAAGAGAAGAAAATGAGTTGAGGGCTAAATTGGATAAAGAAATGAGGAAGTGTGACAGTGAACCTAATTATAATATAGGAAAGTTTTTGGAATTAAAAGCACAATTGACTAAATATGAAATAGATAAGTGTAAGGGTGCAATTATAAGAAGTAAGGCAAAGTATGTTTTGGAGGGGGAGAAATGTACTTCATTTTTTCTTGGTTTAGAGAAGAATAAACAGAGGAGAACATATATTAGAGAGATCGAAAATATAAAGGGTGAAGTTGTCAATGATTATGTAGAGGTTTTAGAAACAGTGCAGAATTTTTATAAGGATTTATTTAAGAAAGGGGAGGTGGATGAGGGGTGTGTAAAGGAGATATTGGATAGTGTGGATGTGCAAATTAATGTAGAGGATAAACAAATGTGTGATGGGAAGATAACATTGACTGAAGTTAAAGATGCGATTAAGGGTTTACAAGTAAATAAGAGTCCTGGAGTAGATGGAATAATTGCAGAGTTTTATAAAATATATGCCAGTTTTTTAGCACCTATTTTATTGGAAGTTTATCAATATATGGAGGATAATGATAGTATTTCTGAATCTATGGTGACAGGGCTGATAACGATTTTATATAAAAATAAGGGGAGTAAATTAAAATTGGAGAATTATAGGCCAATTAGTTTATTAAATTCGGATTATAAGATTTTAGCAAAGATACTGGCAAATAGAATGAAGCAAGTTTTAAATGATATTATAGCACCTACACAGAATTATAGTGTGCCTGGTAGAGATATTGCGGATACAATTAATACAATTAGAGATGTGATAAATAAAATGAATCATGATAAGATGGGGGGAATTGTTTTAAGCATAGATTTAAATAAAGCTTTTGATAGGGTGGAACATGATTTTATGTTTAGGGTAATGGATAAATATGGTTTTGGTAATAGAATAATAGGATGGATAAAATTATTATATAAGAAGGCAAAAAGTAGGGTGAAATGTAATGGGGTTTTAACCGATTCTTTTATTCTTGAGAGATCTGTGAGACAGGGGTGTCCTTTATCAGCTTTATTATTCGTTTTATCGGTAGAACCTTTAGCAGCATTTCTTAAAAGAGATAATCTTATAAATTGTGTAGAGACTCCGCAAGGAGGTTTTAGTTTGATACATCAATACGCAGATGATACCACTATAACAGTTAGAGATGAGGGTAGTGTAAAAAGGGTGATGGAGTGTTTTAAAGTATATGGACAAGCATCGGGTGCAAAGGTTAACATGGAGAAGTCAGTAGTAATGTATATTGGGAAGATTAATGAGGGGAATTTTCCTTTTAAAGTGGTTAAAGATTATTTTAAGGTATTAGGAGTGTTTTTAGGGGTGAAAGAAATGGAAGCTAGGGATTTGACATGGAGTGGTGTAATAAATAAAGTTAGAAAGGTGGTAAATATGTGGAGGGGGAGGTCTTTGAAATTAAAAGGGAAAGTAATTGTCATAAATTCATTGTTGATGTCAATATTTATTTATGTAATGAATGTTTTGGATATGCCAGAATGGGTTTTATCTGAAATGAATAAAATTGTAGTTGATTTTTTATGGGAAGGGAAGGGGGTGAGAATAGCTTTTAAAACTTTGATTGCAGGTTATGAGGAGGGGGGTTTGAAGTTGGTAGATTTAAGTGTAAGGAAAACAGCAATTAGAGTAAAAATGGTACGGAAATATTTATTTGGTGAATTGGATTATGGGTGGAAAAGGTTTTTTAAAGAGTATTTGCAGGAGGTTGGGAGGATGGGGGACAATGGTTTATTGATGAGTATGAAGAAGGAAATGTTAGGTAATATACCTTTGTTTTACAGAGAAGTGTTTGAGGCTTGGGGGCGGTTTTTACCAAATATTTATTATGAATGTACCAGTTTAGAAAATATTTTAAATCAGCCGATATTTTTAAATCCAAAGATAAAGTGCAATAATATGATGTTGTTTTGTAAATATTTTATGAGGGCTGGGATGAGGCAGATAGGTGACATAGCATATGAGGTAATTCCTGGGTTTCTTCCATTTCAGGCTATATATGACAATGTGGTTGAAGTAGATGAAGAAATAAGTAAAACTACTGTGGAGAATATGTACAAGAAAATATTAGGATGTATTCCCGGGGAGTGGGTGATTTTAATAAACAAAGAGGTGGTCAAAAGATCTAGGGCTTTACCAGTTTTATATTATGAAAGTAATGGGGAGAAACATGATTTATCAGGTCTAAAAGTTAAAATGGTTTATAGAAAATGTATTTTAAAAGAGATAAAAAGTCCTGCTGCGGAGAAAGTGTGGTCTAGGGTGTTTCCAAACATGGATGTAAAATCAATATGGAAGAATGTAAATGTAAAATATAATTTTATAGAATGTGAAGACAATGATTTTAAATTGAAACATAATAGGATTTTTACAAATGTGGTTTTGCATCAAATAAATAGGGATATTAAAAGAGAATGCGATATTTGTGGTACGGGGGTGGAAAATTTGATGCACTTTTTTATTGAATGTAGTAGGTTGAAAGACTTTCACGAGTTTTTAAAAGGGCTTTTAGTAAAACATTGGGGAGAAGAGATTTTTACTGGGGTGGAGTGGAGGAGGTTGTTTCTTTTTGGTGTAAATGGGAAAAGTAAAGTTTTAAATTTTAATTTGGTGAATTTTATACTAAGTCATGCTAGATATGCGATAAGATTAAGAAGGAATTTAGGTCATTATGAAGGGAAAATTGTGAGTGTGGAAGGTTTTTTAGGAGCATATTAGAGAGAGATATAGAGATAATATATAGATACGGTGGAGGAAATTTTGAAAAATTGTTTGTGTGGGGGAGTACTTTTATTGAAATTCTGTCAAATGGGAAACTTGTATTTCATTATTAAGTGGATTTAGTGGATGATTGTGTTTTTTAATAGGTTTTATTTTATTTATTTTTTATTTTTTGATTTTGTAAAAGGATGAATTGTTCATCCTTTTTTATTATTGATTGAATGTTGTAAATATTATGTGTTTTTTCATAATAAAAGATTAAAAAAAAAAAAAAAAAAAAAAAAAAAATACGCCCGATCTCGTCCGATCTCGGAAGCTAAGCAGGGTCGGGCCTGGTTAGTACTTGGATGGGAGACCGCCTGGGAATACCAGGTGCTGTAAGCTTTTTGCTCCAGTAGAGGGTTCTCTTGTGTCATGCGTGGAGCAACTGCCTTTTATTTATCACCCTAATAATATCATGTCTTTTATTGGACTAAATGCAGTTTGTTAGTGCTTCCCTGCCCTGCCCTGATCAAATCAAATAATGGACCGTGCGTTTCCCTCAAAATGTAGGCAGTACATTCAGCATTTGTTTTTAGGCTAGGAGACTGTCAATGTCTGTAGTCCGTTAGGGCCCTGTAAAATCCCTTCAATGTTTTGCCTGATCCCCCCCCCCCCCCCCCCCCCAAATTCCCCCTTTTCTCCATTTACTTTTCCCCGTTCGTCCCTGTTTCTGCAGGTTTTCGCTCTCAAAATAAACCTTTTTTATTAATAGAAAAACAACACGATTGGATGTCCATGACAATGTTTAAACCCTATCAGGAGACCACTTTTGTAGTTACCCTTAAACGCAAGTGTGCGCCAGGAAGAGACCTTAGTTTGGTTAAGCGGTGTTGCTGTAGCGCTCGTGTTGTAGCGCTCGTGTTATTGCGGAGTTTGCAAAACAAATGGCCACTGGATTGATGCAAATAATCATGATATAATTCTGCCAGGCTGGCATAGGCTACTTTGCAGTTAACTTTTAATTGAGAAGGTTTTGGGGGAAGCCTTTCCTTTTCTACCAGAAGAAGGTTATATCATTAGCCTCATAAGCTAACGGCTACACAAAGTGTAGACATGCGCGCGCTCCGCACGCATGCGCACAGAAACTGGGCAGTCCTGTGCCGTTTCTGAAAGTTGCGTGGAAATACGAATCACTGATGCATTTTGTTCATGTCTTATGATTCACTTGGGCAAATGAATGCATTTTCTAACAAGTTGAAGGGATTTAGTTGACTTCCTCCTTAGTTCAAAACATTTTTGAATAATGTTGAATTTCTGTTTGAATGTCTGGATTCCGTGCCGTATTTTATAGGGCCCTAGTCCATGAAGTTGTCATAAGTGTCAACATAGGATATGCCCCCCCCCCCAAGAGTGAAATATATGGCCTGGAAATGTAAGCAAGGTTTGAGCTTTTTCAGTGTGTTGAGTCACAACGTGGACATTCCTCTGTCTCCCGATGAGTGAGCGACACATTGCCTTTATATAGTGTACCAAGAGTTTGCCCTTCGCTTACGGCCATACCAGCCTGAATACGCCCCTTTTTGGAAGTTTCAGGAAGTGAGTGAGCAGCAGGTGTTGGATTGTTTGTGAATTGTTTGTAGAGAGAAAATCGTTTTTGGTTTTGCTGGTTTATATACTTTAAGTTTGGAAGTTTGTGTGGGGAGTGTAGCTTATTTTCTTTGTAAATATTTGCGTTTTTATCCCCCAACGGCGTGAGCTGTTTGGGGGATTCTAAGTAAAATAATTGGACGGATACAATGGCTTCGACATCAAAAATAACAACAACAATGAGAATGGACAACGGAGAAAAAAGAGCGTCGAATGAAGAGTTGAGGAGAAGAAAATATGAGAAAGAATTGACGGTGAACGTGGAAGTTATTGGAGAAGAAAAAATAACAACGATGGAATTGCTGAGAGGAATAAAAGAAGTATGTGGAATGATATTGGGATGTAGAATGAAGGACAGAAATAAGTACGAAATAACCATGTCACACGCGAAAGGAAAAGAAAGACTACTAGACGGGCTAAAAATAAAGAGCTGCCAAATAATGGCGAAAGAACTGGGAAATGATGAACTTGTGGTGTCCTTTTTGAACATGCCGGCATATATTACGGATGAGGAAATACATGACAAATTACAAGGATGGAATGTGAACGCAACAACACCAATCAAGAGGAGGATGTGGCCAGGAACGGACATTGTGGACGGGACGAGATTTTGTAAGGTGAAGTTTACGGACAGTGTGCAATCATTACCTTACTCAACCAAATTCAACACTGTAGAAGGATTTGAATATTTCCGAGTGATCCACGATAACCAAGTGAAGGTATGTAGACTATGTATTCAACCGGGACACATACTCAAAGAATGTCCAGAATTTGTATGTCATAAATGTGGTGAACAAGGACATTATGCCAGAGAATGTTCGAACATCGGTGATATGTGTAGAAGGTGTGACAGACCTAAGGACAGATGTAAATGTAAGAAGGAAAAGGATGTCTTATTTCTGCAAACACTGGACCTCATTACTGAAGAAGAGGTTGAGAGGAGTGAGACTATGGAGGGGGAGGAAGAGAGTGATATGGAAAGTGTGTCGCAGGTGATTCCAGAGACAGCTATAGATATGCTTGGAGAGTATGTAATGCCTTCTGGCAGTACTCGAGACGCAGTCTTGGTCTCTGCTGCTGACAAGGTGGAGCAGCAGCACATGATTGGTGAATTGGATACACAGGTAGAGATGGTGCAGGGTGCTTCTCAGGTGCCTGAACCAGCTTTAAACCTGTGTGAAAATGAAACCAAGGAGAGGGCTGGGTCCACTGGAGTTGATGGCACTGTTAAAGAATGTTTTACAAAAGGCTTGGATGTTGCTCCCCTTACAAGTACAAGTCAGGAGTCAGACGAAGAAATAGATATTGAGGATTTTCAGCGGTTTGCTAGAAATAAGAGAGCATTAGTGAAAGCTAAGGAGGTGACGGGATCTGGAAAAAAGAAAAAGTCTATTTTGAAATGACATGTTTGTTTTTGGCTATATTTCTGCATATATTAACAATGATTAGAGTTGCATCACTAAATGGCAACAGTTTAAGAAATATGAACAAATTGGAGCAGGTTTTGGTGTCTGTTGAAACGGACATGTGGTGTTTTCAAGAGACTAATTGGACGGACGCCAAAATGCTGGAAATTAAGAGCAAATGGTCTGAGCTCATTTTTTGTAGTCACGGAAGTGATAAAACATGTGGAGTGGCTATTTTGGTAAAAAATGATGTGGTTAAAAATGTCAAGCAGGTATATGCAGATAATCAGGGAAGAATTATTGTTATTGAGTTTGAAGTGCAAAATGTCATTTTTCGTCTAATTAATGTTTATGCTTCGAATATTGAAGCGGAAAGGAGAGATATGTTTAATAACCTAAGAACACTGTGTTCAGAGAACTGTATACTAGTAGGAGATTTTAACGTGAAGTGTACTAGAATGGATGTCTCGAGATGTGATAGTTTCAGACATGATTCGTCTAGAAATGCTTTACGGGAATTAATGAATAAGGAAAATCTTGTAGATATATGGAGGGCTGAAAATGTAAATAGAAGAGAGTTTTCGAGAAGGCAGGTGGTGTTAAATGAACTAAAACAAAGTAGAATTGATTTATGTTTAGCAAAGGTAGATGTGGTACAGCAGGTTCAGAAGATGACATATAATTTTACAGCATACAGTGATCATGCAGTAATGTCATTTCAGATAGGTTTTGCTGTGGAGATGAGGGGGGGAGGTGTCTGGTGTTTAAATGCCAGTCTGTTAAAGGAAGAAAGTTATATAAAGGAAATTGTTGAATGTATCGAGGATGAAATGTCTAATGTACTGTTAAAAGAGAATGTGTGTTTATGGTGGGAGGAAGTGAAAGTTAAAGTAAAAAACAGGAGTATTAGGTACTCTAAAAATCGTAACCGTTTAGATAAGCAGAAAGAAAAAATGCTTAGAAATAGGATGTTACATGAACTTGAAAAGGCTGATGCTGATCCAGACTATGATGTTGTGAACTATTTGAAAATCCATGCAGAGCTAGGGTTTTATGAAAAAAAGAAATGTTTAGGGGCTATTGTTAGGAGTAAGGCACAGTACGCCTTGGAGGGAGAGAAATGTACTTCCTTTTTTCTGGGGCTTGAAAAACGAAAGAAATTTAAGAGTTATATTGTAGAATTAGAAAATGAAAAAGGTGTAAAGGTAAATGATTTTGTTGACATCTTAGATTCAGTTGAATCCTTTTACAGAAATCTTTATAAAAAGAATGATGTGGACAAAGTGTGTGTTGCAAAAGTGTTGGAGAAAATCAGTGCCAAAGTATCTCAGGCAGATAGAATGATGTGTGATGAAGATATTTCAATTGTGGAAATCAAGAAAGCAATTGAGAACACTCAAGGAAATAAAAGTCCAGGTTTGGATGGTTTAACAAATGAATTCTATAAAGCTTTTGTGGATATTTTGGCACCCATTTTATTGAAGGTTTTTCAGTATATGGAAGAGAATAAGGAAATCCCTGAGTCTATGTCAATTGGTATGTTAACCATCTTGTTTAAAAATAGAGGCAGTAGGTTAAAGTTAGAAAATTATAGGCCTATTAGTCTTCTGAATTCAGATTATAAAATACTGACTAAAGTTTTGGCTAATAGGATGAAAATGGTGATTGGAAGTATTATTACATCAACACAAGCCTACGGAATACCCGGAAGAGATGTTGCCGATGTAATTTGTACAATTAGAGATGTTGTTAATCAAATGAAAAATGAAGG
Source organism: Salvelinus namaycush (assembly GCF_016432855.1). Classification (NCBI taxonomy): domain Eukaryota; kingdom Metazoa; phylum Chordata; class Actinopteri; order Salmoniformes; family Salmonidae; genus Salvelinus; species Salvelinus namaycush. Next base: position 81,591 of record NW_024061616.1, on the reverse strand, counting down.
TGGTATAGTTTTAAGTTTAGATTTTAAGAAAGCTTTTGATAAAGTGGAACATAGTTTTCTACTACAGACTTTGGAGAGGTTTGGTTTTGGGCCAAAATTTGTATCTTGGATTAACTTGTTGTATAGTGGAGCAAAAAGTTGTGTTAAATGTAACGGAGTGTTAACAGATACTTTCCCTATAGAGAGGTCAGTAAGGCAGGGTTGTCCTTTGTCAGCTCTGTTGTACAGTGTTTCTACAGGAACCTTTAGCTGTTTTAATACTTGGAGACAAAGAGGTGAGGGGTGTTGGAATCCCAGGTGGTGGTGTCAGTGTTATACATCAGTACGCTGATGACACTACTTTTACTGTGAAGGATGTAGGTAGCATTGAAAGCATTATGAAAATCATAGATATCTATTGTAAGGCATCGGGGGCTGAAGTTAATATAGAGAAGACGGAAATTATGTTCTTTGGGGATATCAATGCAAATAAGTGTGAGATTCCATTTAAGGTAGCTAAGGATTTTATGAAGGTGCTGGGAGTACATATTGGTGTAGAGGAGAAAGAGGCAAGGGATATAACTTGGACAGGGATCCTCAATAAAATCAAGCAAACTTTGAATTTCTGGAAAAATAGAAAATTAAAGTTAAAAGGTAAAATAATTGTAGTAAATGCTTTGGTATCATCTAAACTTGTGTATGTTTTGGGAGTTCTAGACATGCCAGAGTGGGTTCTAAATGAATTGAATAATGTGGTGTCTAATTTTATATGGGATGGTAAAGGTGTTAGAATTGCGCAGAAAACATTGATAGCAGACTATGATGATGGAGGTTTAAAACTTGTAGATTTGGATGTTAAAAGAAAAGCTATTAGGATAAAAATAGTAAAGAAATATTTGTATGACAGCTTAGATTATGGCTGGAAACATTTTTTCAAAGTCTATTTAGATGAGAGTGGTGGATGTGAAGATAATGGTTTGTTGATGGGTCTTAAAAGGAAAATGTGTGAAAAGGTACCAGATTTTTATAAAGAAGTGTTAAATGCATGGGCAGAGTTGTTGCCTAATGTGTATTATGAGTGTGGGCATATTGACCTAATTATGAATCATCCTGTTTTTCTGAATGAGAAACTTAAGTACAAAGAAAAGGTGTTATATAGTGAAGTATTCATGAGTGCAGGTCTTAGACAAATAAAAGATTACACATATGAGGTAATTCCAGGTTTTTTTCCTGAGGAAGCTATTTTTGATACCATCCATGAATGGGATGTAGAGGTGGGTAGGGGAACAGTGAGAAATATGTATGAGAAGATAAAAGAAAGTATACCAAGTAAATGGGTGGATTTAATAAATAGTGAAGTTGTTAGGGAAGATTTATTTGTCTTTCCAAATTTGTTTATTGGTAACAGTAAGGAGAAGGCTCATTTATCTAGTATCCCAGTGAAAAGATTCTATAAAATAATGGTAGAGAAAAATGTGAAAAGGCCAGCTGCGGAGAAAGTTTGGAAAGGAATTTTTCCGACTTTGGACGTAAAAAAGATATGGAAAACTTTAAATGTAAAATATAATAGTATGGAATGTGAAAGTAACGATTTTAAAATAAGGCATAATCGTATATATACAAAAGTGGTTTTACATCAAATCAATAGGGAAATAAATAGAGAATGTGACTTATGTGGTGAGTCACCGGAAAATTTAATGCATTTGTTTGTGGAATGTAAGGAGTTAAAAGATTTATTTTGTAAAGTAAAGGGAATGATTCATAGAAACTGGGGGGGTGATATTTTGAAAAAATATGTGTGGGATGAATTGGTGTTATTTGGCGTGTCTGGTAAATGTGAGGGTGTTAATGTGGGTTTGTTGAATGTTGTTTTGAGTTTCTTGAGGTATGCTATTTTTTGTAGGAGGAATTATGCTTTTTTTGAGGGGAAGAAGGTAAGGGTGTGGGATATTTTTGTAGTATTGTTAAAGAAGCATATAGATATGTTTTATTGTTATGGAAAGGAATGTTTTGATGAAGCTTTTGTGGAGGGGAGTGGGTTGATTTCAAACGTGGATGGTGGAAGAATCACTTATAATTTTTGAAAGTATTGGTATGTTTATTAATTTATTGGTTTTCATAGTTGTTCGGAAGAGTTGATTTCAACATGCCTGTTTTGTGAGATTGGAATTTATGTTAGGCTTTTATTAGTTTTTGTTGTATTTTATTTATTTGAGTTCTTTGATTTGATAGGGGGTGAATTGTTCACCTGCCTATGTTAGTCTCGGTTTTTGTGTATTGTACATTTGATAAAATATTGTAATTGAAACTTTTTTATAATAAAAAAAAAAAAAAAAAAAAAATATGCCCGATCTCGTCTGATCTCGGAAGCTAAGCAGGGTCGGGCCTGGTTAGTACTTGGATGGGAGACCGCCTGGGAATACCAGGTGCTGTAAGCCTTTTGTCCACTAGGGGGTGTGGCATTATTTCATCAGCAACACTGCCTTGTAGTAAGCATTTGATGCTGAATTGACTAAATGCAGCTTCTATGGGCTAGTCTCCCCTGCCCTTTTAATACGATCAAAGTTCCTTGTGTTGTCAGGGAGCAACTGCCTTTTATGTATAAGACAAATAAGAATATTGTTACTGAATGCAGCTTGTGTGTGCTCTGTGCTCCCTCGCCCTGTTCAAATGATCAAAGGAAATAATGCTGGTGAGGAGTGGAACTGGACTGGTGTCTGATGGCCCTGTGTTTTCCATGTTGGAATTACAACCCTTCTTTTATGGAGTAAATCAAAAGCACAAGAGAATCTGAGATGTTATCGATAATAAATCAATTGGTTTCATGCATTTGTCTGTGTGTGTGTGTGTGTGTCTGAATGTGATTGTATTTCGTCATATCGCAAACATTTGTGATATCAGATAGGTTAAGATATTAAAAAGTAATTGGTGATTTTTTCGACAGTGTTGCATGATGGGAATCTAGTGGTTCACTGATATAATCTAGTAAACAAAATAAACTACTTTTTCACCACTCTGTGTGCAAGTGCATTCCTAAACGGCATTTAACGCAGGTCGATGTGATATGATATTATCACAACAAAAAGTGGTTCCCGTTAGCGGAAAATGTTGGCACTGGAGAGACTTGCCCTCCACTAAGCAGAAGAGATACTGTGATCAAGAAGGTGGTTGACCCAGTGTGGGGCTCAGCCATTCCACTCTGGCTGGGCTGACCCCTTTTGAATTTTCCAAATGTGGGAATCTCGAATGCAAAATTTATGGTAGTGGTCGTTTGCAAAATTTATGGTAGTGGTTCGTTTGCGCTTTACCCTGATATCTTTGTTAATGATAAACCGTTGCTTGGCGGCAGGCTTAAGGATGACTTGAGTCAACCGACTGTGCTTATGGAGATCTTTGAAGTCAGTTGTGAAAGAGACTTTGTGGACCAATCGAAAGGTGGAAACATTTGTTTGTAGCAAAACATTGTTGGCATTTTGTCGAAACATTATGTTGCGAAATGCAGCATTGTATTTATGCCACGCTGGTACTTCAATCAAGAGATAGTTGAGAAGCCACTCTAACCCCCCCCGGTCATGATGTGTCATACGCGCCCCATGCGCTTCCAATATGAAATTGTCCATACATGCGTTCCTCCTTAGCACAGAACAATGCAATAGGTTTTCAACATCCAGAGCTTTTGTGTATTTATTGTGGCTAGTAGGATAGCTGCATGGGAAACTGTTGCTGATGATGTATTTGTCAGAAGTCATTGTATTTGTCCGTTTTTTCCCACAAGGCTGAAATATGTGCCCTCGCTTTGAAATGTTAGCAAGGTTTGTTTGTATTTCATCCAACTATCTGTGCTAAAAAGTGATGGCTACAGTATATGTAATTTCTTCCACTTTTTGAGTGAGCCAAAGTTCAAGCTGCTTATCTAATTGGTGAGAATGCAATGTCTGTTTATCAGACTCACTTTGACTTTATATGGTGTACCAAGAGATGTACCTTCGCTTACGGCCATACCAGCCTGAATATGCCCGATCTCGTCTGATCTCGGAAGCTAAGCAGGGTCGGGCCTGGTTAGTACTTGGATGGGAGACCGCCTGGGAATACCAGGTGCTGTAAGCCTTTTGTCCACTAGGGGGTGTGGCATTATTTCATCAGCAACACTGCCTTGTAGTAAGCATTTGATGCTGAATTGACTAAATGCAGCTTCTATGGGCTAGTCTCCCCTGCCCTTTTAATACGATCAAAGTTCCTTGTGTTGTCAGGGAGCAACTGCCTTTTATTTATAAGACAAATAAGAATATTGTTACTGAATGCAGCTTGTGTGTGCTCTGTGCTCCCTCGCCCTGTTCAAATGATCAAAGGAAATAATGCTGGTGAGGAGTGGAACTGGACTGGTGTCTGATGGCCCTGTGTTTTCCATGTTGGAATTACAACCCTTCTTTTATGGAGTAAATCAAAAGCACAAGAGAATCTGAGATGTTATCGATAATAAATCAATTGGTTTCATGCATTTGTCTGTGTGTGTGTGTGTGTGTCTGAATGTGATTGTATTTCGTCATATCGCAAACATTTGTGATATCAGATAGGTTAAGATATTAAAAAGTAATTGGTGATTTTTTCGACAGTGTTGCATGATGGGAATCTAGTGGTTCACTGATATAATCTAGTAAACAAAATAAACTACTTTTTCACCACTCTGTGTGCAAGTGCATTCCTAAACGGCATTTAACGCAGGTCGATGTGATATGATATTATCACAACAAAAAGTGGTTCCCGTTAGCGGAAAAATGTTGGCACTGGAGAGACTTGCCCTCCACTAAGCAGAAGAGATACTGTGATCAATAAGGTGGTTGACCCAGTGTGGGGCTCAGCCATTCCACTCTGGCTGGGCTGACCCCTTTTGAATTTTCCAAATGTGGGAATCTCGAATGCGAAATTTATGGTAGTGGTCGTTTGCAAAATTTATGGTAGTGGTCGTTTGCGCTTTACCCTGATATCTTTGTTAATGATAAACCGTTGCTTGGCGGCAGGCTTAAGGATGACTTGAGTCAACCGACTGTGCTTATGGAGATCTTTGAAGTCAGTTGTGAAAGAGACTTTGTGGACCAATCGAAAGGTGGAAACATTTGTTTGTAGCAAAACATTGTTGGCATTTTGTCGAAACATTATGTTGCGAAATGCAGCATTGTATTTATGCCACGCTGGTACTTCAATCAAGAGATAGTTGAGAAGCCACTCTAACCCCCCCGGTCATGATGTGTCATACGCGCCCCATGCGCTTCCAATATGAAATTGTCCATACATGCGTTCCTCCTTAGCACAGAACAATGCAATAGGTTTTCAACATCCAGAGCTTTTGTGTATTTATTGTGGCTAGTAGGATAGCTGCATGGGAAACTGTTGCTGATGATGTATTTGTCAGAAGTCATTGTATTTGTCCGTTTTTTCCCACAAGGCTGAAATATGTGCCCTCGCTTTGAAATGTTAGCAAGGTTTGTTTGTATTTCATCCAACTATCTGTGCTAAAAAGTGATGGCTACAGTATATGTAATTTCTTCCACTTTTTGAGTGAGCCAAAGTTCAAGCTGCTTATCTAATTGGTGAGAATGCAATGTCTGTTTATCAGACTCACTTTGACTTTATATGGTGTACCAAGAGATGTACCTTCACTTACGGCCATACCAGCCTGAATATGCCCGATCTCGTCTGATCTCGGAAGCTAAGCAGGGTCGGGCCTGGTTAGTACTTGGATGGGAGACCGCCTGGGAATACCAGGTGCTGTAAGCCTTTTGTCCACTAGGGGGTGTGGCATTATTTCATCAGCAACACTGCCTTGTAGTAAGCATTTGATGCTGAATTGACTAAATGCAGCTTCTATGGGCTAGTCTCCCCTGCCCTTTTAATACGATCAAAGTTCCTTGTGTTGTCAGGGAGCAACTGCCTTTTATTTATAAGACAAATAAGAATATTGTTACTGAATGCAGCTTGTGTGTGCTCTGTGCTCCCTCGCCCTGTTCAAATGATCAAAGGAAATAATGCTGGTGAGGAGTGGAACTGGACTGGTGTCTGATGGCCCTGTGTTTTCCATGTTGGAATTACAACCCTTCTTTTATGGAGTAAATCAAAAGCACAAGAGAATCTGAGATGTTATCGATAATAAATCAATTGGTTTCATGCATTTGTCTGTGTGTGTGTGTGTGTCTGAATGTGATTGTATTTCGTCATATCGCAAACATTTGTGATATCAGATAGGTTAAGATATTAAAAAGTAATTGGTGATTTTTTCGACAGTGTTGCATGATGGGAATCTAGTGGTTCACTGATATAATCTAGTAAACAAAATAAACTACTTTTTCACCACTCTGTGTGCAAGTGCATTCCTAAACGGCATTTAACGCAGGTCGATGTGATATGATATTATCACAACAAAAAGTGGTTCCCGTTAGCGGAAAAAGTTGGCACTGGAGAGACTTGCCCTCCACTAAGCAGAAGAGATACTGTGATCAATAAGGTGGTTGACCCAGTGTGGGGCTCAGCCATTCCACTCTGGTTGGGCTGACCCCTTTTGAATTTTCCAAATGTGGGAATCTCGAATGCGAAATTTATGGTAGTGGTCGTTTGCAAAATTTATGGTAGTGGTTGTTTGCGCTTTACCCTGATATCTTTGTTAATGATAAACCGTTGCTTGGCGGCAGGCTTAAGGATGACTTGAGTCAACCGACTGTGCTTATGGAGATCTTTGAAGTCAGTTGTGAAAGAGACTTTGTGGACCAATCGAAAGGTGGAAACATTTGTTTGTAGCAAAACATTGTTGGCATTTTGTCGAAACATTATGTTGCGAAATGCAGCATTGTATTTATGCCACGCTGGTACTTCAATCAAGAGATAGTTGAGTAAGCCACTCTAACCCCCCCCGGTCATGATGTGTCATACGCGCCCCATGCGCTTCCAATATGAAATTGTCCATACATGCGTTCCTCCTTAGCACAGAACAATGCAATAGGTTTTCAACATCCAGAGCTTTTGTGTATTTATTGTGGCTAGTAGGATAGCTGCATGGGAAACTGTTGCTGATGATGTATTTGTCAGAAGTCATTGTATTTGTCCGTTTTTTCCCACAAGGCTGAAATATGTGCCCTCGCTTTGAAATGTTAGCAAGGTTTGTTTGTATTTCATCCAACTATCTGTGCTAAAAAGTGATGGCTACAGTATATGTAATTTCTTCCACTTTTTGAGTGAGCCAAAGTTCAAGCTGCTTATCTAATTGGTGAGAATGCAATGTCTGTTTATCAGACTCACTTTGACTTTATATGGTGTACCAAGAGATGTACCTTCGCTTACGGCCATACCAGCCTGAATATGCCCGATCTCGTCTGATCTCGGAAGCTAAGCAGGGTCGGGCCTGGTTAGTACTTGGATGGGAGACCGCCTGGGAATACCAGGTGCTGTAAGCCTTTTGTCCACTAGGGGGTGTGGCATTATTTCATCAGCAACACTGCCTTGTAGTAAGCATTTGATGCTGAATTGACTAAATGCAGCTTCTATGGGCTAGTCTCCCCTGCCCTTTTAATACGATCAAAGTTCCTTGTGTTGTCAGGGAGCAACTGCCTTTTATTTATAAGACAAATAAGAATATTGTTACTGAATGCAGCTTGTGTGTGCTCTGTGCTCCCTCGCCCTGTTCAAATGATCAAAGGAAATAATGCTGGTGAGGAGTGGAACTGGACTGGTGTCTGATGGCCCTGTGTTTTCCATGTTGGAATTACAACCCTTCTTTTATGGAGTAAATCAAAAGCACAAGAGAATCTGAGATGTTATCGATAATAAATCAATTGGTTTCATGCATTTGTCTGTGTGTGTGTGTGTGTGTGTCTGAATGTGATTGTATTTCGTCATATCGCAAACATTTGTGATATCAGATAGGTTAAGATATTAAAAAGTAATTGGTGATTTTTTCGACAGTGTTGCATGATGGGAATCTAGTGGTTCACTGATATAATCTAGTAAACAAAATAAACTACTTTTTCACCACTCTGTGTGCAAGTGCATTCCTAAACGGCATTTAACGCAGGTCGATGTGATATGATATTATCACAACAAAAAGTGGTTCCCGTTAGCGGAAAAAGTTGGCACTGGAGAGACTTGCCCTCCACTAAGCAGAAGAGATACTGTGATCAATAAGGTGGTTGACCCAGTGTGGGGCTCAGCCATTCCACTCTGGTTGGGCTGACCCCTTTTGAATTTTCCAAATGTGGGAATCTCGAATGCGAAATTTATGGTAGTGGTCGTTTGCAAAATTTATGGTAGTGGTCGTTTGCGCTTTACCCTGATATCTTTGTTAATGATAAACCGTTGCTTGGCGGCAGGCTTAAGGATGACTTGAGTCAACCGACTGTGCTTATGGAGATCTTTGAAGTCAGTTGTGAAAGAGACTTTGTGGACCAATCGAAAGGTGGAAACATTTGTTTGTAGCAAAACATTGTTGGCATTTTGTCGAAACATTATGTTGCGAAATGCAGCATTGTATTTATGCCACGCTGGTACTTCAATCAAGAGATAGTTGAGTAGCCACTCTAACCCCCCCCGGTCATGATGTGTCATACGCGCCCCATGCGCTTCCAATATGAAATTGTCCATACATGCGTTCCTCCTTAGCACAGAACAATGCAATAGGTTTTCAACATCCAGAGCTTTTGTGTATTTATTGTGGCTAGTAGGATAGCTGCATGGGAAACTGTTGCTGATGATGTATTTGTCAGAAGTCATTGTATTTGTCCGTTTTTTCCCACAAGGCTGAAATATGTGCCCTCGCTTTGAAATGTTAGCAAGGTTTGTTTGTATTTCATCCAACTATCTGTGCTAAAAAGTGATGGCTACAGTATATGTAATTTCTTCCACTTTTTGAGTGAGCCAAAGTTCAAGCTGCTTATCTAATTGGTGAGAATGCAATGTCTGTTTATCAGACTCACTTTGACTTTATATGGTGTACCAAGAGATGTACCTTCGCTTACGGCCATACCAGCCTGAATATGCCCGATCTCGTCTGATCTCGGAAGCTAAGCAGGGTCGGGCCTGGTTAGTACTTGGATGGGAGACCGCCTGGGAATACCAGGTGCTGTAAGCCTTTTGTCCACTAGGGGGTGTGGCATTATTTCATCAGCAACACTGCCTTGTAGTAAGCATTTGATGCTGAATTGACTAAATGCAGCTTCTATGGGCTAGTCTCCCCTGCCCTTTTAATACGATCAAAGTTCCTTGTGTTGTCAGGGAGCAACTGCCTTTTATTTATAAGACAAATAAGAATATTGTTACTGAATGCAGCTTGTGTGTGCTCTGTGCTCCCTCGCCCTGTTCAAATGATCAAAGGAAATAATGCTGGTGAGGAGTGGAACTGGACTGGTGTCTGATGGCCCTGTGTTTTCCATGTTGGAATTACAACCCTTCTTTTATGGAGTAAATCAAAAGCACAAGAGAATCTGAGATGTTATCGATAATAAATCAATTGGTTTCATGCATTTGTCTGTGTGTGTGTGTGTGTCTGAATGTGATTGTATTTCGTCATATCGCAAACATTTGTGATATCAGATAGGTTAAGATATTAAAAAGTAATTGGTGATTTTTTCGACAGTGTTGCATGATGGGAATCTAGTGGTTCACTGATATAATCTAGTAAACAAAATAAACTACTTTTTCACCACTCTGTGTGCAAGTGCATTCCTAAACGGCATTTAACGCAGGTCGATGTGATATGATATTATCACAACAAAAAGTGGTTCCCGTTAGAGGAAAAAGTTGGCACTGGAGAGACTTGCCCTCCACTAAGCAGAAGAAATACTGTGATCAAGAAGGTGGTTGACCCAGTGTGAGGCTCAGCCATTCCACTCTGGCAAGGCTGACGCCTTTTGAATTTTCCAAATGTGGGAATCTCGAATGCAAAATTTATGGTAGTGGTCGTTTGCAAAATTTATGGTAGTGGTCGTTTGCAAAATTTATGGTAGTGGTCGTTTGCGCTTTACCCTGATATCTTTGTTAATGATAAACCGTTGCTTGGCGGCAGGCTTAAGGATGACTTGAGTCAACCGACTGTGCTTATGGAGATCTTTGAAGTCAGTTGTGAAAGAGACTTTGTGGACCAATCGAAAGGTGGAAACATTTGTTTGTAGCAAAACATTGTTGGCATTTTGTCGAAACATTATGTTGCGAAATGCAGCATTGTATTTATGCCACGCTGGTACTTCAATCAAGAGATAGTTGAGTAGCCACTCTAACCCCCCCCCGGTCATGATGTGTCATACGCGCCCCATGCGCTTCCAATATGAAATTGTCCATACATGCGTTCCTCCTTAGCACAGAACAATGCAATAGGTTTTCAACATCCAGAGCTTTTGTGTATTTATTGTGGCTAGTAGGATAGCTGCATGGGAAACTGTTGCTGATGATGTATTTGTCAGAAGTCATTGTATTTGTCCGTTTTTTCCCACAAGGCTGAAATATGTGCCCTCGCTTTGAAATGTTAGCAAGGTTTGTTTGTATTTCATCCAACTATCTGTGCTAAAAAGTGATGGCTACAGTATATGTAATTTCTTCCACTTTTTGAGTGAGCCAAAGTTCAAGCTGCTTATCTAATTGGTGAGAATGCAATGTCTGTTTATCAGACTCACTTTGACTTTATATGGTGTACCAAGAGATGTACCTTCGCTTACGGCCATACCAGCCTGAATATGCCCGATCTCGTCTGATCTCGGAAGCTAAGCAGGGTCGGGCCTGGTTAGTACTTGGATGGGAGACCGCCTGGGAATACCAGGTGCTGTAAGCCTTTTGTCCACTAGGGGGTGTGGCATTATTTCATCAGCAACACTGCCTTGTAGTAAGCATTTGATGCTGAATTGACTAAATGCAGCTTCTATGGGCTAGTCTCCCCTGCCCTTTTAATACGATCAAAGTTCCTTGTGTTGTCAGGGAGCAACTGCCTTTTATTTATAAGACAAATAAGAATATTGTTACTGAATGCAGCTTGTGTGTGCTCTGTGCTCCCTCGCCCTGTTCAAATGATCAAAGGAAATAATGCTGGTGAGGAGTGGAACTGGACTGGTGTCTGATGGCCCTGTGTTTTCCATGTTGGAATTACAACCCTTCTTTTATGGAGTAAATCAAAAGCACAAGAGAATCTGAGATGTTATCGATAATAAATCAATTGGTTTCATGCATTTGTCTGTGTGTGTGTGTGTGTCTGAATGTGATTGTATTTCGTCATATCGCAAACATTTGTGATATCAGATAGGTTAAGATATTAAAAAGTAATTGGTGATTTTTTCGACAGTGTTGCATGATGGGAATCTAGTGGTTCACTGATATAATCTAGTAAACAAAATAAACTACTTTTTCACCACTCTGTGTGCAAGTGCATTCCTAAACGGCATTTAACGCAGGTCGATGTGATATGATATTATCACAACAAAAAGTGGTTCCCGTTAGAGGAAAAAGTTGGCACTGGAGAGACTTGCCCTCCACTAAGCAGAAGAAATACTGTGATCAAGAAGGTGGTTGACCCAGTGTGAGGCTCAGCCATTCCACTCTGGCAAGGCTGACGCCTTTTGAATTTTCCAAATGTGGGAATCTCGAATGCAAAATTTATGGTAGTGGTCGTTTGCAAAATTTATGGTAGTGGTCGTTTGCAAAATTTATGGTAGTGGTCGTTTGCGCTTTACCCTGATATCTTTGTTAATGATAAACCGTTGCTTGGCGGCAGGCTTAAGGATGACTTGAGTCAACCGACTGTGCTTATGGAGATCTTTGAAGTCAGTTGTGAAAGAGACTTTGTGGACCAATCGAAAGGTGGAAACATTTGTTTGTAGCAAAACATTGTTGGCATTTTGTCGAAACATTATGTTGCGAAATGCAGCATTGTATTTATGCCACGCTGGTACTTCAATCAAGAGATAGTTGAGTAGCCACTCTAACCCCCCCCCGGTCATGATGTGTCATACGCGCCCCATGCGCTTCCAATATGAAATTGTCCATACATGCGTTCCTCCTTAGCACAGAACAATGCAATAGGTTTTCAACATCCAGAGCTTTTGTGTATTTATTGTGGCTAGTAGGATAGCTGCATGGGAAACTGTTGCTGATGATGTATTTGTCAGAAGTCATTGTATTTGTCCGTTTTTTCCCACAAGGCTGAAATATGTGCCCTCGCTTTGAAATGTTAGCAAGGTTTGTTTGTATTTCATCCAACTATCTGTGCTAAAAAGTGATGGCTACAGTATATGTAATTTCTTCCACTTTTTGAGTGAGCCAAAGTTCAAGCTGCTTATCTAATTGGTGAGAATGCAATGTCTGTTTATCAGACTCACTTTGACTTTATATGGTGTACCAAGAGATGTACCTTCGCTTACGGCCATACCAGCCTGAATATGCCCGATCTCGTCTGATCTCGGAAGCTAAGCAGGGTCGGGCCTGGTTAGTACTTGGATGGGAGACCGCCTGGGAATACCAGGTGCTGTAAGCCTTTTGTCCACTAGGGGGTGTGGCATTATTTCATCAGCAACACTGCCTTGTAGTAAGCATTTGATGCTGAATTGACTAAATGCAGCTTCTATGGGCTAGTCTCCCCTGCCCTTTTAATACGATCAAAGTTCCTTGTGTTGTCAGGGAGCAACTGCCTTTTATTTATAAGACAAATAAGAATATTGTTACTGAATGCAGCTTGTGTGTGCTCTGTGCTCCCTCGCCCTGTTCAAATGATCAAAGGAAATAATGCTGGTGAGGAGTGGAACTGGACTGGTGTCTGATGGCCCTGTGTTTTCCATGTTGGAATTACAACCCTTCTTTTATGGAGTAAATCAAAAGCACAAGAGAATCTGAGATGTTATCGATAATAAATCAATTGGTTTCATGCATTTGTCTGTGTGTGTGTGTGTGTCTGAATGTGATTGTATTTCGTCATATCGCAAACATTTGTGATATCAGATAGGTTAAGATATTAAAAAGTAATTGGTGATTTTTTCGACAGTGTTGCATGATGGGAATCTAGTGGTTCACTGATATAATCTAGTAAACAAAATAAACTACTTTTTCACCACTCTGTGTGCAAGTGCATTCCTAAACGGCATTTAACGCAGGTCGATGTGATATGATATTATCACAACAAAAAGTGGTTCCCGTTAGCGGAAAAAGTTGGCACTGGAGAGACTTGCCCTCCACTAAGCAGAAGAAATACTGTGATCAAGAAGGTGGTTGACCCAGTGTGAGGCTCAGCCATTCCACTCTGGCAAGGCTGACCCTTTTGAATTTTCCAAATGTGGGAATCTCGAATGCAAAATTTATGGTAGTGGTCGTTTGCAAAATTTATGGTAGTGGTCGTTTGCGCTTTACCCTGATATCTTTGTTAATGATAAACCGTTGCTTGGCGGCAGGCTTAAGGATGACTTGAGTCAACCGACTGTGCTTATGGAGATCTTTGAAGTCAGTTGTGAAAGAGACTTTGTGGACCAATCGAAAGGTGGAAACATTTGTTTGTAGCAAAACATTGTTGGCATTTTGTCGAAACATTATGTTGCGAAATGCAGCATTGTATTTATGCCACGCTGGTACTTCAATCAAGAGATAGTTGAGAAGCCACTCTAACCCCCCCCGGTCATGATGTGTCATACGCGCCCCATGCGCTTCCATACATTAAGGGAAGTGTGAGACGGGAGCCATATGATCGGTGAAGATTCTCCCATTGCGAATGTACGGTCCCTTACTAGACGTCCGACTTCGTCTCAGAAAATCGCGGACGGCGTCGGGCCGAGGGCGGGGGGGAGCTCTTTCAGGAAGTCATCGAAGAAATCGTCTCGGACGTTCGGTCACCGTTTTATAAAAATAACAAATTTTTGACTTGGACTCCGCATTCTCGAAAATTCCCACAAGGGGGCAAATAAATCATATTGCAGGCGCACGAACACGGTGCAAACGAGCGCGGCCTTTTCTCCTAAACGGAAAATATTTCGAAGACGAAACTCGGCGAGCGTAGGTTTGGAGTAAAGGGAAGTTGGCCCCGAACAAGATGGCGTCGAGGCCTCTGCGCTTTTTGAGTTATGGCCATTTTTCTGGGATTAAAGGTCAAAAACGCAAAGTAGGGTGCAATTTGACCGCTTCACGTCAAAGTACATAAGCATACGGTGTCAGGAAAAAAAGAACCAGCCGTTTATCTATCGTAATTTAAGAGAAATCGTACATTGTCCATTTGGTGATGTTCACGAAGAGGAATTTTTTTTTCCAAAAATTCACAGATCCAGTTGCAGTTTGTTCACACGAACATTTTTAAAGTGGGTCTCGAAGCTCTGCGAGAATTCTGTGATTTTATGTGATTTTATGAAGTAACACACACTCATTTAACCCTCTGTTAATAAGTCAGTTCTTAACATAAAGACTTAAAACTCAATATTAAATAAGAGCCTACCCCAAGGAGGGTATGTGTTCACGTTCAGCTTCCTATGTCAACTGGAAGTACCTTAAAATGGTGCATAGGGTCAGGTTTGAAGGGTAATAAAGGTCAGATCTTTTCAAAACTTCACTTGTGTGATTAGACAACCCTCATGAAGTGTAATCAGTCATTTTTCCCAACAGATGTCAAAGAAAAGCTCTCTCACACAAACACACACACACACAAAAAGGAAGGATGGAGTGAAAAAGTACGGTGCTTAACTTTTACCGCCTCTCAACCCCGTATCCGGGATCACCCCCCACCCCCCCCACACTGATTAGCATCGCTAGCATAGCTTCACAAGTAAATAGTAGCATCTAAATATCATTAAATCACAAGTCCAAGACACCAGATGAAAGATACAGATCTTGTGAATAAACCCATCATTTCTGTTTTTTAAAATGTTTTACAGGGAAGACACAATATGTAAATCTATTAGCTAACCACGTTAGCAAAATACACCATCTTTCTTTGTCCACCATTTTCTCTCTCCACCACTAGCTATCACCAATTCGGCTAAACTAAGATATTGATAGCAACAAACCAAGACAAAAACTCATCAGATGACAGTCTGATAACATATTTATGGTATAGGATAGGTGTTGTTAGAAAAAAGTGCATATTTCAGGTAGAAATCACAGTTTACAATTGCACCGACCATCACAAATCGACTAGAATTACTAGATAGAGCAACGTGTATGACCAATTTACTCATCATAAAACATTTCATAAAAATAGACAAAGCATAGCAATGGAAAGACACAGTTCTTGTGATTTCAGACCATATTTCAGATTTTCTAAGCGTTTTTCAGCGAAAACACAATAAATCGATAAGTTAGCATACCACATGTGAAAACGTTAGTAGAGTATGAATTCAAGGCAAAGGGAGCTATAACGTTATCATCGCCAAAATATATTAATTTTTTCACTAACCTTCTCAGAATTCTTCCGATGACACTCCTGTAACATCATTTTACAACATACATATACAGTTTGTTCGAAAAGGTGCATATTTAGCCATACAAAACCGTGGTTATACAATGGAAATAGTCACAACTCAAGCATCAAAATGAGGGACGTCAGCTTTCAGAGTGATCTAGTTTAATCGAAAGCTAATCATATACTTGACTAAAAAATACAGAGTTGACAGGAATCGAAAGACAAATTAGTTCTTAATGCAACCGCTGACTTACATTTTTAAAATTATCCTTACTTTTCAATACAGGGTTCGCCAAGTGAAGCTATACCAAACAAAATGGCGAAATATGCGTTTAAAATATTTCGACAGAACAACGATTTATCATATTAAATATTGCTTACTTTGAGCTGTTCTTCCATCAGATTCTTGGGCAATGTATTCTTTCTTGGGTTTAATCTTCTTTTGGTCGAAAGATGTCCTTTGTCCGTCTAAATGCCCGCTAACGTTCGACCGGGACCCCGAAATGTGCCCGGTGCTTCACATAGAAATGCATCAAAATCGCACTAAACGGATATAAATTGCTATAAAACGGTTTAAATTAACTACCTTATGATGTTTCTAAGTCCTATATCGAATTAAATTACAGACGGATACATTTTACGTTGATAACCGAGCCTTTGAAAATGGCATCCGGAGGTGTCTTCCTGCGTAAAAGCGAGCGTCGAAAGGGGGGCTACCCTCACTCCTTGGTCCTTTATAACCTCTGAGAGCTACGCAGAAGGCCCATTCCACTTCTCATTGGTTACTGACATCCAGGGGAAGGCGGGTGCAGTTCGTGTCGTTCCATAGGATATACACAGACTTTTAAAACTGATCTGAAATCAGAGCTTCGCTCTCAGACCTTTCACTGTCTGTCATGGATTTCGCTGTAGAAAGAGTTCTGGGTCACCCACAGACATCATTCCAACTTTGTATGAAACTAGAAAGTGTTTTCTATCCAATAGAATTAATAATATGCATATTGTACGAGCAAGAATTGAGTACTAGGCAGTTTAATTTGGAGACGACAAAATGCTAATTCGGAACAGCACCCCCTGTAGTCGCAAGAAGTTAAAGACACACAAAGCCTGCAATGGCATGACTATTATCTCCAGGCCGTGCCGAGTTCAACGAGATGCCCCGCTTGACCGTAGCTCGCTCGGTCTGAGCGCAGCGACCGTTACAAGAAAATGGACCCAAATGACCTTTTGACCTCATGTCAATTTTATTTGCTTTTGGGAGACAGAGAGAGATCCGTTAAGGTTAGAAGCACAATTTCACCTCAGGAATGTTCTTAAGGTCCTCCCGATCTGTGCAAGCCTAACCTTGACCTTGTGGCATTAACCCTTAACAGTTAAAAGCTGGTGTTTACATCAAACAATTTACAATGACATGTCGCCCCATAGGAATACATTGACTGCACCTCTCAATTCAACCTGAAGCCTATGTGGGTTATGAATGTCTTATGAACCTGTCTTTGATGTCAGTCCATCAGGCCACCATGAGGTCTACCTGTGTCGATTCTAAGCTTCCTGGAGCAACCGGAAGTGGTTAAATCACCCTAAAAGTGTTTGCCATAGCCAACCTGCAGTTTGAGAGAAATAGTGCATTCAGCCCTATGTAAATCAGTCAATTTTTAACATACAGACTTAAAACTCAGGATTCTGTAACAGCCTACTCCAGTGATGATATGTGTTGATTTATAGCTTCCTGTGACAACCGGAAGTGCCATAACTGGTGTCAAATGGGCTGTTTCGAAGGGTTAAAAATGTCAAATCTTTCCAAAACTTCATATATGTGAATAGACAACCCTCATGAACTGTAAATCAGTCCTTCATCCCATCAGATTTCAAAAATAAAAAATACACACCGACACAGAAATGATGGAGGGACACACTGAGGGGCTAAGAGGCAGACAGTGCCTGCAGTAGTTACTTTTGTTCCAACTTTTAAAGAACCGTCAGACCTAGAGTTCTGAAAATTTACAAACCTGTTCTAGACCTCAGGTCGATTGTGCACTGTGAATTATATGGCTCTAGAAGGTTCTCGGATCGATAAAAAGCATTGTGTATTTGCCATGTTTTCAATTCATTTTGACCTCAACGAAACGGACGACATTTAGAAAAGTCCCAGAGTCTCAAGACTAGGTGCGTTGAAACCGGCTCGGCCCATAGAGACAGACCCCAACGAGCCTGTTTGATTGCTCATTCAAGGACCCCGTAGCAAGGCAATGAAAAAAGTGGCATTTCAGCACCAATTAGGGTTTTGCTCGGGCACCGAATGACCTATCGAGCCGAAACTTGGGATTCGAGGTCGCTTCACATAGGGCTAAACATAATGTGTGAACTGGACCCGCAGCTAGAACATAACTACGTATTATTTGTTTTATTATGGTTTAAATAGAAGGCGCTGTGAATTTTGGGCCTGCTCTGAAATATGTTATAGTTGGCTTCTAAAGGAGTTGGAAAAAGTGAGTTTGGAGTCAGATGGTATCAGTTTGGTGTCTGAAAATATCTATTTGACTGATGGACACTGACTTGCTCGTTGACTTTTGTACATTTGCAATATGTTTCAACGGGGAGGAACCATGAGGAAAAAGCGACATGATGAAATTTCACGAAACGAGCGATGGAGAGGAACCACTATCACTGCCCGGCCATCCTGAGGTCATCAGACCGTTGACTTTTGCATTTCTAAAGTATTTAAGAGAATGTACGTTACATTTGCAATATGATTCAACATCACATCATATTGCAAATGCACGTTACATTTGCAATATGATGTGATGTTGAATCATATTGCAAATGTAACGTGCATTCTTTAAATACTTTAGAAATACAAAAGTCAACGTCCTGATGACCTCAGGATGGCCGGGCAGTGATAGTGGTTCCTCTCCAACGCTCGTTGCGTGAAATTTCATCATGTCGCTTTTTCCTCATGGTACCTCCCCGTTGAAACATATTGCAAATGTACAAAAGTCGACTAGCAAGTCAACTAGCAAGTGTCAACAAAAGTCAACTAGCAAGTGTCCATCAGTCAATTGGATATTTTCAGACACCAAACTGATACCATCTGACTCCAAACTCACTTTTTACAACTCCTTTAGAAGCCAACTATCACATATTTCAGAGCAGGCCCAAAATTCACAGCGCCTTCCATGAATGCACCAAAATAGCATTCTGAAATCACCACTAAAATGACATCGCCATATTCTCCAGGCCGTGCCGAGTTCAACGGGATGCCCCGCTTGACCGTAGCTCGCTCGGTCTGAGCGCAGCGACCGTTACAAGAGAACGGACACGAATGACCTTTTGACCTCAATGTCAATTTTATTTGCTTTTGGGAGACAGAGAGAGAACCGTTAAGGTTAGAAGCACAATTTCACCTCAGGAACAATCCTAAGGTCCTCCCGATTTGTGCAAGCCTAACCTTGACCTTGTGGCATTAACCCTTCACAGTTAAAAGAAGGCGTTTACATCAAACATTTTACAATGACATTTCGCCCCATAGGAATACATTGACTGCTCCTCTAAATTCAACCTGAAGCCTATGTGGGTTATGAATGTCTTATGAACCTGTCTTTGATGTCAGTCCATCAGGCCACCATGAGGTCTACCTGTGTCGATTCTAAGCTTCCTGGAACAACCGGAAGTGGTTAAATCACCCTAAAAGTGTTTGCCATACCCAACCTGCAGTTTGAGAGAAATAGTGCATTCAACCCTATGTAAATCAGTCAATTTTTAACATACAGACATAAAACTCAGGATTCTGTAAAAACATACTCCAGTGATGATAAGTGTTTACTTTTAGCTTCCTGTGCAAACCGGAAGTGCCTTAATTGGTGTCAAATGGGCTGTTTCAAAGGGATAAAAATGTCAAATCTTTCCAAAACTTCATATATGTGAATAGACAACCCTCCTGAACTGTAAATCAGTCATTCATCCCATCAGATTAAAAAAAAAAAAAAAACACACCCACACAGAAATGATGGAGGGACACACTGAGGGTCTAAGAGGCAGACAGTGCCTGTAGTAGTTAGTTTTGTTCCAACTTTTAAAGAACCGTCAGACCTAGAGTTCTGAAACTTTACAAACCTGTTCTAGACCTCAGGTCGATTGTGCACGGTGAGTTATGTGGCTCTAGAAGGTTCTCAGACCGATAAACAGCCTCGTGTATTTGCAATGTTTTCAATTCATTTTGAGCTCAACGAAACTGGCGACATTTAGAAAAGTCCCAGAGTCTCAAGACTAGGTGCATTGAAACCGGCTCGGCCCATAGAGACGGACCTCAACGATTCTGTCCGATTGCTCATTCAAGCACCCCGTAGCAAGGCATGGAAAAAAGTGGATTTTCAGCACCAATTAGGGTTTTGCTCGGGCACCGAATGACCTATCGAGCCGAAACTTGGGATTCCAGGTCGCCTCACATAGGGCTAAACATAATGTGAATATTGGACCCGCAGCTAGAACATAACTACGTATTATTTGTTTTATTATGGTTTAAATGGAAGGCGCTGTGAATTTTGGGCCTGCTCTGAAATATGTGATAGTTGGCTTCTAAAGGAGTTGGTAAAAGTGAGTTTGGTGTCAGATGGTATCAGTTTGGTGTCTGAATATATCTAATTGACTGATGGACACCGACTTGCTACTTGACTTTTGTACATTTGCAATATGTTTCAACGGGGGGGTACCATCACAAAAAGCGACATGATGAAATTTAACACAACGAGCGATGGAGAGGAACCACTATCACTGCCCGGCCATCCTGAGGTCATCAGGACGTTGACTTTTGCATTTCTAAAGTATTTAAGAGAATGTACGTTACATTTGCAATATGATTCAACATCACATCATATTGCAAATGCACGTTAGATTTGCAATATGATTCAACACATCATATTGCAAATGTAACAGTGTGTGTTATGTTTGCAATATGATTCAACACATCATATTGCAAACGTAACAGTGTGTGTTATGTTTGCAATATGATTCAACACATCATATTGCAAATGTAACAGTGTGTGTTATGTTTGCAATATGATCCAACACATCATATTGCAAACGTAACAGTGTGTGTTATGTTTGCAATATGATTCAACACATCATATTGCAAATATAACAGTGTGTGTTTGCAATATGATTCAACAGTGTGTTATGTTTGCAATATGATGTGGTGTTTTTCACTGTTGAATCATATGCAAATGTAACGTGCATTCTTTAAATAAACCCTATGTGGGTTATGAATGTCTTATGAACCTGTCTTCAATGACAATCCATCAAGCCACTATGAGGTCTACCTGTGTTGATTCTAAGCTTCCTGGAGCAACCGGAAGTGATAAAATCACCCTAAAAGGGTTTTGCCATACCCAACCAGCAGTTTGTGATATATAGTGCATTCAACCCTGTGTAAATCAGTCAGTTCTTAACGTATAGACTTAAAACTCAGGATTCTGTAAAAGCATACCCCGATCAGGATAGGTATTTACTTATCGCTTCCTGTGCCAACCGGAAGTGCCTTAAAATGGGGTCATAGGTGCTGTTTCAAAGGGTTAAAAAAGTCAGATCTTTCCAAAACTTTAAGTGTGTGATTAGGCAACCCTCATGAAGTGTAAATCAGTCATTTCTCTAAACAGATGTCAAAGAAAAGCTCACACACACACACACAAGTCCAAACTGTTCGTGCACCTGGTATTTTTTTGGGGTTACCAGGTGCCATGTTTCAAGATGGTTGAAATTGCGTTTAGGGGCATCCAGACCTCCATACCCGCTCTGGGAGCACTATTCTACGGCCAAAAATCAATGGGGGCTGGCCTGAGTGATTTATGGAGGTTTTCACAAAAACTCAGAAAATATTCAATGTTTTTTTTCTGGAAAATATTTTACGCTTTTTCTTCTCGAGTCAATGGGGTACGTGAATGATTTATGGAGGTTTCCAAACAAAGTCAAAAAATATTCTATGTTTCATGTTTTGGGTTACCAGGCGTCATTTTTCAAAACGGTTTTAAATGCTTTTAGGTGTCATCCAGACGTCCATGGGAGCACTATACTACGGCCCCAAATCAATGGGTGCTGGCCTGAGTGATTTATGGAGGTTTGGGGGGTGATACGTTTTTTCTAATTTATTCACATTTTTGACTTCGTATTAAATCAGATTGCAAATGCACAAAACATATTCCTTAAGTCCAAATAAAAATGTCCAAAAAATTATGTTAATAAAATTTGACAAAAGTATTTTCATACAGTTCTTACACATGTGTAATTGACATAAAAATCGAAAGAATTTCGAAAAACGTTCCAGAAAGCACTTTTTTAAAGGGGGTGATACGTTTTTTCCAAATTTTTGACATTTTTGACTTTTGACTTTTGACTTCCTAAGAAATCACATTCCAAATGCACAAAACATATTCCTTAAGTCCAAATAAAAATGTAAAAAAAATTATGTTAATAAAATTTGACAAAAGTATTTTCATACAGTTCTTATACATGTGTAATTGACATAAAAATCGAAAGAATTTCGAAAAACGGTCCAGAAAGCACTTTTTTAAAGGGGGTGATAAGTTTTTGCCAAAACTTTCAAAATTTCAAAATTTCAAAATATGACTCTTGGGTCTTGACTTGCGTTACAGTAAGCCTATGAAAAATTAAGATGGAACACACTCGCCCACTATAGGATTTTTGGGGTGTTACACAGCTCATTTACAATATGGCATTTGTCATCAACTTTGGACGAAACAGCGCCGGATGTAATGTGAAATCCCACACAATCCCATCGTGTATATGGTCCGCTCGGTGCCAATAAGTTGCCATGTTATTTTGTACAATTGAGGGGGGACTTCCCTTACAATATGAAATTGTCCATACATGCGTTCCTCCTTAGCACAGAACAATGCAATAGGTTTTCAACATCCAGAGCTTTTGTGTATTTATTGTGGCTAGTAGGATAGCTGCATGGGAAACTGTTGCTGATGATGTATTTGTCAGAAGTCATTGTATTTGTCCGTTTTTTCCCACAAGGCTGAAATATGTGCCCTCGCTTTGAAATGTTAGCAAGGTTTGTTTGTATTTCATCCAACTATCTGTGCTAAAAAGTGATGGCTACAGTATATGTAATTTCTTCCACTTTTTGAGTGAGCCAAAGTTCAAGCTGCTTATCTAATTGGTGAGAATGCAATGTCTGTTTATCAGACTCACTTTGACTTTATATGGTGTACCAAGAGATGTACCTTCGCTTACGGCCATACCAGCCTGAATATGCCCCTTTTTGGAAGTTTCAGGAAGTGAGTGAGCAGCAGGTGTTGGATTGTTTGTGGATTGTTTGTAGAGAGAAAATCGTTTTTGGTTTTGCTGGTTTATATACTTTAAGTTTGGAAGTTTGTGTGGGGAGTGTAGCTTATTTTCTTTGTAAATATTTGCGTTTTTATCCCCCAACGGCGTGAGCTGTTTGGGGGATTCTAAGTAAAATAATTGGACGGATACAATGGCTTCGACATCAAGAATAACAACAACAATGAGAATGGACAACGGAGAAAAAAGAGCGTCGAATGAAGAGTTGAGGAGAAGAAAATATGAGAAAGAATTGACGGTGAACGTGGAAGTTATTGGAGAAGAAAAAATAACAACGATGGAATTGCTGAGAGGAATAAAAGAAGTATGTGGAATGATATTGGGATGTAGAATGAAGGACAGAAATAAGTACGAAATAACCATGTCACACGCGAAAGGAAAAGAAAGACTACTAGACGGGCTAAAAATAAAGAGCTGTCAAATAATGGCGAAAGAACTGGGAAATGATGAACTTGTGGTGTCCTTTTTGAACCTGCCGGCATATATTACGGATGAGGAAATACATGACAAATTACAAGGATGGAATGTGAACGCAACAACACCAATCAAGAGGAGGATGTGGCCAGGAACGGACATTGTGGACGGGACGAGATTTTGTAAGGTGAAGTTTACGGACAGTGTGCAATCATTACCTTACTCAACCAAATTCAATACTGTAGAAGGATTTGAATATTTCCGAGTGATCCACGATAACCAAGTTAAGGTATGTAGACTATGTATTCAACCGGGACACATACTCAAAGAATGTCCAGAATTTGTATGTCATAAATGTGGTGAACAAGGACATTATGCCAGAGAATGTTCGAACATCGGTGATATGTGTAGAAGGTGTGACAGACCTAAGGACAGATGTAAATGTAAGAAGGAAAAGGATGTCTTATTTCTGCAAACACTGGACCTCATTACTGAAGAAGAGGTTGAGAGGAGTGAGACTATGGAGGGGGAGGAAGAGAGTGATATGGAAAGTGTGTCGCAGGTGATTCCAGAGACAGCTATAGATATGCTTGGAGAGTATGTAATGCCTTCTGGCAGTACTCGAGACGCAGTCTTGGTCTCTGCTGCTGACAAGGTGGAGCAGCAGCACATGATTGGTGAATTGGATACACAGGTAGAGATGGTGCAAGGTGCTTCTCAGGTGCCTGAACCAGCTTTAAACCTGTGTGAAAATGAAACCAAGGAGAGGGCTGGGTCCACTGGAGTTGATGGCACTGTTAAAGAATGTTTTACAAAAGGCTTGGATGTTGCTCCCCTTACAAGTACAAGTCAGGAGTCAGACGAAGAAATAGATATTGAGGATTTTCAGCGGTTTGCTAGAAATAAGAGAGCATTAGTGAAAGCTAAGGAGGTGACGGGATCTGGAAAAAAGAAAAAGTCTATTTTGAAATGACATGTTTGTTTTTGGCTATATTTCTGCATATATTAACAATGATTAGAGTTGCATCACTAAATGGCAACAGTTTAAGAAATATGAACAAATTGGAGCAGGTTTTGGTGTCTGTTGAAACGGACATGTGGTGTTTTCAAGAGACTAATTGGACGGACGCCAAAATGCTGGAAATTAAGAGCAAATGGTCTGAGCTCATTTTTTGTAGTCACGGAAGTGATAAAACATGTGGAGTGGCTATTTTGGTAAAAAATGATGTGGTTAAAAATGTCAAGCAGGTATATGCAGATAATCAGGGAAGAATTATTGTTATTGAGTTTGAAGTGCAAAATGTCATTTTTCGTCTAATTAATGTTTATGCTTCGAATATTGAAGCGGAAAGGAGAGATATGTTTAATAACCTAAGAACACTGTGTTCAGAGAACTGTATACTAGTAGGAGATTTTAACGTGAAGTGTACTAGAATGGATGTCTCGAGATGTGATAGTTTCAGACATGATTCGTCTAGAAATGCTTTACGGGAATTAATGAATAAGGAAAATCCTGTTAGATATATGGAGGGCTGAAAATGTAAATAGAAGAGAGTTTTCGAGAAGGCAGGTGGTGTTAAATGAACTAAAACAAAGTAGAATTGATTTATGTTTAGCAAAGGTAGATGTGGTACAGCAGGTTCAGAAGATGACATATAATTTTACAGCATACAGTGATCATGCAGTAATGTCATTTCAGATAGGTTTTGCTGTGGAGATGAGGGGGGGAGGTGTCTGGTGTTTAAATGCCAGTCTGTTAAAGGAAGAAAGTTATATAAAGGAAATTGTTGAATGTATCGAGGATGAAATGTCTAATGTACTGTTAAAAGAGAATGTGTGTTTATGGTGGGAGGAAGTGAAAGTTAAAGTAAAAAACAGGAGTATTAGGTACTCTAAAAATCGTAACCGTTTAGATAAGCAGAAAGAAAAAATGCTTAGAAATAGGATGTTACATGAACTTGAAAAGGCTGATGCTGATCCAGACTATGATGTTGTGAACTATTTGAAAATCCATGCAGAGCTAGGGTTTTATGAAAAAAAGAAATGTTTAGGGGCTATTGTTAGGAGTAAGGCACAGTACGCCTTGGAGGGAGAGAAATGTACTTCCTTTTTTCTGGGGCTTGAAAAACGAAAGAAATTTAACCTTTCACGAGTATCAACCCCGTATCCGGGATCACCCCCCACCCCCCCCACACTGATTAGCATCGCTAGCATAGCTTCACAAGTAAATAGTAGCATCTAAATATCATTAAATCACAAGTCCAAGACACCAGATGAAAGATACAGATCTTGTGAATAAACCCATCATTTCTGTTTTTTAAAATGTTTTACAGGGAAGACACAATATGTAAATCTATTAGCTAACCACGTTAGCAAAATACACCATCTTTCTTTGTCCACCATTTTCTCTCTCCACCACTAGCTATCACCAATTCGGCTAAACTAAGATATTGATAGCAACAAACCAAGAAAAAAACTCATCAGATGACAGTCTGATAACATATTTATGGTATAGGATAGGTGTTGTTAGAAAAAAGTGCATATTTCAGGTAGAAATCACAGTTTACAATTGCACCGACCATCACAAATCGACTAGAATTACTAGATAGAGCAACGTGTATGACCAATTTACTCATCATAAAACATTTCATAAAAATAGACAAAGCATAGCAATGGAAAGACACAGTTCTTGTGATTTCAGACCATATTTCAGATTTTCTAAGCGTTTTTCAGCGAAAACACAATAAATCGATAAGTTAGCATACCACATGTGCAAACGTTAGTAGAGCATGAATTCAAGGCAAAGGGAGCTATAACGTTATCATCGCCAAAATATATTAATTTTTTCACTAACCTTCTCAGAATTCTTCCGATGACACTCCTGTAACATCATTTTACAACATACATATACAGTTTGTTCGAAAATGTGCATATTTAGCCATACAAAACCGTGGTTATACAATGGAAATAGTCACAACTCAAGCATCAAAATGAGGGACGTCAGCTTTCAGAGTGATCTAGTTTAATCGAAAGCTAATCATATACTTGACTAAAAAATACAGAGTTGACAGGAATCGAAAGACAAATTAGTTCTTAATGCAACCGCTGACTTACATTTTTAAAATTATCCTTACTTTTCAATACAGGGTTCGCCAAGTGAAGCTATACCAAACAAAATGGCGAAATATGCGTTTAAAATATTTCGACAGAACAACGATTTATCATATTAAATATTGCATACTTTGAGCTGTTCTTCCATCAGATTCTTGGGCAATGTATTCTTTCTTGGGTTTAATCTTCTTTTGGTCGAAAGATGTCCTTTGTCCGTCTAAATGCCCGCTAACGTTCGACCGGGACCCCGAAATGTGCCCGGTGCTTCACATAGAAATGCATCAAAATCGCACTAAACGGATATAAATTGCTATAAAACGGTTTAAATTAACTACCTTATGATGTTTCTAAGTCCTATATCGAATTAAATTACAGACGGATACATTTCAAGTTGATAACCGAGCCTGTGAAAATGGCATCCGGAGGTCCCTTCCTGCGTAAGGGCGAGCGTCGAAAGGGGGGCTACTCTCACTCCTTGGTCTTTTATAACCTCTGAGAGCTACCTAGAAGGCCCATTCCACTTCTCATTGGTTACTGACATCCAGGGGAAGGCGGGTGCAGTTCGTGTCGTTCCATAGGATAGACAGAGACCTTAAAAACTGATCTGAAACCAGAGCTTCGCTCTCAGACCTTTCACTGTCTGTCATGGATTTCGCTGTAGAAAGAGTTCTGGGTCACCCACAGACATCATTTCAACGTTGTATGAAACTAGAAAGTGTTTTCTATCCAATAGAATTAATAATATGCATATTGTACGAGCAAGAATTGAGTACTAGGCAGTTTAATTTGGAGACGACAAAATGCTAATTCGGAACAGCACCCCCTGTAGTCGCAAGAAGTTAAGAGTTATATTGTAGAATTAGAAAATGAAAAAGGTGTAAAGGTAAATGATTTTGTTGACATCTTAGATTCAGTTGAATCCTTTTACAGAAATCTTTATAAAAAGAATGATGTGGACAAAGTGTGTGTTGCAAAAGTGTTGGAGAAAATCAGTGCCAAAGTATCTCAGGCAGATAGAATGATGTGTGATGAAGATATTTCAATTGTGGAAATCAAGAAAGCAATTGAGAACACTCAAGGAAATAAAAGTCCAGGTTTGGATGGTTTAACAAATGAATTCTATAAAGCGTTTGTGGATATTTTGGCACCCATTTTATTGAAGGTTTTTCAGTATATGGAAGAGAATAAGGAAATCCCTGAGTCTATGTCAATTGGTATGTTAACCATCTTGTTTAAAAATAGAGGCAGTAGGTTAAAGTTAGAAAATTATAGGCCTATTAGTCTTCTGAATTCAGATTATAAAATACTGACTAAAGTTTTGGCTAATAGGATGAAAATGGTGATTGGAAGTATTATTACATCAACACAAGCCTACGGAATACCCGGAAGAGATGTTGCCGATGTAATTTGTACAATTAGAGATGTTGTTAATCAAATGAAAAATGAAGGTGGTATAGTTTTAAGTTTAGATTTTAAGAAAGCTTTTGATAAAGTGGAACATAGTTTTCTACTACAGACTTTGGAGAGGTTTGGTTTTGGGCCAAAATTTGTATCTTGGATTAACTTGTTGTATAGTGGAGCAAAAAGTTGTGTTAAATGTAACGGAGTGTTAACAGATACTTTCCCTATAGAGAGGTCAGTAAGGCAGGGTTGTCCTTTGTCAGCTCTGTTGTACAGTGTTTCTACGGAACCTTTAGCTGTTTTAATACTTGGAGACAAAGAGGTGAGGGGTGTTGGAATCCCAGGTGGTGGTGTCAGTGTTATACATCAGTACGCTGATGACACTACTTTTACTGTGAAGGATGTAGGTAGCATTGAAAGCATTATGAAAATCATAGATATCTATTGTAAGGCATCGGGGGCTGAAGTTAATATAGAGAAGACGGAAATTATGTTCTTTGGGGATATCAATGCAAATAAGTGTGAGATTCCATTTAAGGTAGCTAAGGATTTTATGAAGGTGCTGGGAGTACATATTGGTGTAGAGGAGAAAGAGGCAAGGGATATAACTTGGACAGGGATCCTCAATAAAATCAAGCAAACTTTGAATTTCTGGAAAAATAGAAAATTAAAGTTAAAAGGTAAAATAATTGTAGTAAATGCTTTGGTATCATCTAAACTTGTGTATGTTTTGGGAGTTCTAGACATGCCAGAGTGGATTCTAAATGAATTGAATAATGTGGTGTCTAATTTTATATGGGATGGTAAAGGTGTTAGAATTGCGCAGAAAACATTGATAGCAGACTATGATGATGGAGGTTTAAAACTTGTAGATTTTGATGTTAAAAGAAAAGCTATTAGGATAAAAATAGTAAAGAAATATTTGTATGACAGCTTAGATTATGGCTGGAAACATTTTTTCAAAGTCTATTTAGATGAGAGTGGTGGATGTGAAGATA
Source organism: Salvelinus namaycush (assembly GCF_016432855.1). NCBI lineage: Eukaryota > Metazoa > Chordata > Actinopteri > Salmoniformes > Salmonidae > Salvelinus > Salvelinus namaycush. The sequence continues at coordinate 52,932 of NW_024061616.1, read as the reverse complement.
ATGGTTTGTTGATGGGTCTTAAAAGGAAAATGTGTGAAAAGGTACCAGATTTTTATAAAGAAGTGTTAAATGCATGGGCAGAGTTGTTGCCTAATGTGTATTATGAGTGTGGGCATATTGACCTAATTATGAATCATCCTGTTTTTCTGAATGAGAAACTTAAGTACAAAGAAAAGGTGTTATATAGTGAAGTATTCATGAGTGCAGGTCTTAGACAAATAAAAGATTACACATATGAGGTAATTCCAGGTTTTTTTCCTGAGGAAGCTATTTTTGATACCATCCATGAATGGGATGTAGAGGTGGGTAGGGGAACAGTGAGAAATATGTATGAGAAGATAAAAGACAGTATACCAAGTAAATGGGTGGATTTAATAAATAGTGAAGTTGTTAGGGAAGATTTATTTGTCTTTCCAAATTTGTTTATTGGTAACAGTAAGGAGAAGGCTCATTTATCTAGTATCCCAGTGAAAAGATTCTATAAAATAATGGTAGAGAAAAATGTGAAAAGGCCAGCTGCGGAGAAAGTTTGGAAAGGAATTTTTCCGACTTTGGACGTAAAAAAGATATGGAAAACTTTAAATGTAAAATATAATAGTATGGAATGTGAAAGTAACGATTTTAAAATAAGGCATAATCGTATATATACAAAAGTGGTTTTACATCAAATCAATAGGGAAATAAATAGAGAATGTGACTTATGTGGTGAGTCACCGGAAAATTTAATGCATTTGTTTGTGGAATGTAAGGAGTTAAAAGATTTATTTTGTAAAGTAAAGGGAATGATTCATAGAAACTGGGGGGGTGATATTTTGAAAAAATATGTGTGGGATGAATTGGTGTTATTTGGCGTGTCTGGTAAATGTGAGGGTGTTAATGTGGGTTTGTTGAATGTTGTTTTGAGTTTCTTGAGGTATGCTATTTTTTGTAGGAGGAATTATGCTTTTTTTGAGGGGAAGAAGGTAAGGGTGTGGGATATTTTTGTAGTATTGTTAAAGAAGCATATAGATATGTTTTATTGTTATGGAAAGGAATGTTTTGATGAAGCTTTTGTGGAGGGGAGTGGGTTGATTTCAAACGTGGATGGTGGAAGAATCACTTATAATTTTTGAAAGTATTGGTATGTTTATTAATTTATTGGTTTTCATAGTTGTTCGGAAGAGTTGATTTCAACATGCCTGTTTTGTGAGATTGGAATTTATGTTAGGCTTTTATTAGTTTTTGTTGTATTTTATTTATTTGAGTTCTTTGATTTGATAGGGGGTGAATTGTTCACCTGCCTATGTTAGTCTCGGTTTTTGTGTATTGTACATTTGATAAAATATTGTAATTGAAAAAAATTTATAATAAAAAAATAAAAAAAAATAAAAATAAATATGCCCGATCTCGTCTGATCTCGGAAGCTAAGCAGGGTCGGGCCTGGTTAGTACTTGGATGGGAGACCGCCTGGGAATACCAGGTGCTGTAAGCCTTTTGTCCACTAGGGGGTGTGGCATTATTTCATCAGCAACACTGCCTTGTAGTAAGCATTTGATGCTGAATTGACTAAATGCAGCTTCTATGGACTAGTCTCCCCTGCCCTTTTAATACGATCAAAGTTCCTTGTGTTGTCAGGGAGCAACTGCCTTTTATTTACAAGACAAATAAGAATATTGTTACTGAATGCAGCTTGTGTGTGCTTTGTGCTCCCTCGCCCTGTTCAAATGATCAAAGGAAATAATGCTGGTGAGGAGTGGAACTGGACTGGTGTCTGATGGCCCTGTGTTTTCCATGTTGGAATTACAACCCTTCTTTTATGGAGTAAATCAAAAGCACAAGAGAATGTGAGATGTTATCGATAATAAATCAATTGGTTTCATGCATTTGTCTGTGTGTGTGTGTGTGTGTGTGTCTGAATGTGATTGTATTTCGTCATATCGCAAACATTTGTGATATCAGATAGGTTAAGATATTAAAAAGTAATTGGTGATTTTTTCGACAGTGTTGCATGATGGGAATCTAGTGGTTCACTGATATAATCTAGTAAACAAAATAAACTACTTTTTCACCACTCTGTGTGCAAGTGCATTCCTAAACGGCATTTAACGCAGGTCGATGTGATATGATATTATCAGAACACAAAGTGGTTCAAGTTAGCGGAAAATGTTGGCACTGGAGAGACTTGCCCTCCACTAAGCAGAAGAGATACTGTGATCAAGAAGTTGGTTCACCCAGTGTGGTGCTCAGCCATTCCACTCTGGCTGGGCTGACCCCTTGCGAATTTTCCAAATGTGGGAATCTCGATTGCAAAATTTATGGTAGTGGTCGTTTGCGCTTTACCCTGATTTCTTTGTTAATGATAAACCGTTGCTTGGCGGCAGGCTTAAGGATGACTTGAGTCAACCGACTGTGCTTATGGAGATCTTTGAAGTCAGTTGTGAAAGAGACTTTGTGGACCAATCGAAAGGTGGAAACATTTGTTTGTAGCAAAACATTGTTGGCATTTTGTCGAAACATTATGTTGCGACATGCAGCATTGTATTTATGCCACGCTGGTACTTCAATCAAGAGATAGTTGAGAAGCCACTCTAACCCCCCCGGTCATGATGTGTCATACGCGCCCCATGCGCTTCCAATATGAAATTGTCCATACATGCGTTCCTCCTTAGCACAGAACAATGCAATAGGTTTTCAACATCCAGAGCTTTTGTGTATTTATTGTGGCTAGTAGGATAGCTGCATGGGAAACTGTTGCTGATGATGTATTTGTCAGAAGTCATTGTATTTGTTCGTTTTTTCCCACAAGGCTGAAATATGTGCCCTCGCTTTGAAATGTTAGCAAGGTTTGTTTGTATTTCATCCAACTATCTGTGCTAAAAAGTGATGGCTACAGTATATGTAATTTCTTCCACTTTTTGAGTGAGCCAAAGTTCAAGCTGCTTATCTAATTGGTGAGAATGCAATGTCTGTTTATCAGACTCACTTTGACTTTATATGGTGTACCAAGAGATGTGCCTTCGCTTACGGCCATACCAGCCTGAATACGCCCAATCTCGTCTGATTTCGGAAGCTAAGCAGGCTCGGGCCTGGTTAGTACTTGGATGGGAGACCGCCTGGGAATACCATGTGCTGTAAGCCTTTTGTCATCTAGGGGGTGTGGCATTATTTCATCAGCAACACTGCCTTGTAGTAAGCATTTGATGCTGAATTGACTAAATGCAGCTTATATGGGCTAGTCTCCCCTGCCCTTTTAATACGATCAAAGTTCCTTGTGTTGTCAGGGAGCAACTGCCTTTTATTTACAAGACAAATAGGAATATTGTTACTGAATGCAGCTTGTGTGTGCTTTGTGCTCCCTCGCCCTGTTCAAATGATCAAAGGAAATAATGCTGGTGAGGAGTGGAACTGGACTGGTGTCTGATGGCCCTGTGTTTTCCATGTTGAAATTACAACCCTTCTTTTATGGAGTAAATCAAAAGCACAAGAGAATGTGAGATGTTATCGATAATAAATCAATTGGTTTCATGCATTTGTCTGTGTGTGTGTGTGTGTGTGTGTCTGAATGTGATTGTATTTCGTCATATCGCAAACATTTGTGATATCAGATAGGTTAAGATATTAAAAAGTAATTGGTGATTTTTTCGACAGTGTTGCATGATGGGAATCTAGTGGTTCACTGATATAATCTAGTAAACAAAATAAACTACTTTTTCACCACTCTGTGTGCAAGTGCATTCCTAAACGGCATTTAACGCAGGTCGATGTGATATGATATTATCAGAACACAAAGTGGTTCAAGTTAGCGGAAAATGTTGGCACTGGAGAGACTTGCCCTCCACTAAGCAGAAGAGATACTGTGATCAAGAAGTTGGTTCACCCAGTGTGGTGCTCAGCCATTCCACTCTGGCTGGGCTGACCCCTTGCGAATTTTCCAAATGTGGGAATCTCGATTGCAAAATTTATGGTAGTGGTCGTTTGCGCTTTACCCTGATTTCTTTGTTAATGATAAACCGTTGCTTGGCGGCAGGCTTAAGGATGACTTGAGTCAACCGACTGTGCTTATGGAGATCTTTGAAGTCAGTTGTGAAAGAGACTTTGTGGACCAATCGAAAGGTGGAAACATTTGTTTGTAGCAAAACATTGTTGGCATTTTGTCTAAACATTATGTTGCGAAATGCAGCATTGTATTTATGCCACGCTGGTACTTCAATCAAGAGATAGTTGAGAAGCCACTCTAACCCCCCCGGTCATGATGTGTCATACGCGCCCCATGCGCTTCCAATATGAAATTGTCCATACATGCGTTCCTCCTTAGCACAGAACAATGCAATAGGTTTTCAACATCCAGAGCTTTTGTGTATTTATTGTGGCTAGTAGGATAGCTGCATGGGAAACTGTTGCTGATGATGTATTTGTCAGAAGTCATTGTATTTGTCCGTTTTTTCCCACAAGGCTGAAATATGTGCCCTCGCTTTGAAATGTTAGCAAGGTTTGTTTGTATTTCATCCAACTATCTGTGCTAAAAAGTGATGGCTACAGTATATGTAATTTCTTCCACTTTTTGAGTGAGCCAAAGTTCAAGCTGCTTATCTAATTGGTGAGAATGCAATGTCTGTTTATCAGACTCACTTTGACTTTATATGGTGTACCAAGAGATGTGCCTTCGCTTACGGCCATACCAGCCTGAATACGCACCTGTTGTTGGGTAATTGACACAGGTGTGAGTGATTGCGCTGAGTCTGAGTGTTTGCTCCAGAGAGTTTGTGTTTGAGTTTTTGGGCTTTTTGAAGTACAATCTCCTTTTTGTGAATTGATTAAGTTTGAGTTATAGTTTGGGGTTGTTCCCCGACAGCATATTGCTGTTTGGGGGACTTTCCTCCTGTCGTTTTTGAGGATGGATACAATGGCTTGGACCCACGCTGGTAAAAAGATGACGAACAAAGGAAACATGGAAAATGGCGCTACAACAAGACACAAGCAAAGGTATGAAAAGAATTTAACAGTGGCTGTGGAAATTATGGGAGAGGAGAAAATTACAATGATGGAGCTATTGAGAGGGATTAAAGAAGTTTGTGGACTGGTCTGCGGATGTCGGGTCAAAGATGAAAAACGATATGAAGTGACGCTATCAAGTGCGAGAGGGAAGGAAAAACTGATGGATGGATTTAAAATCCGGAGCTGTCGAATCATGGGAAAGGATCTTTCGCTGGATGAGATGGTTGTATCCTTCTTAAACCTCCCAGTATATATTACAGACGAGGACATCACAGAACGGCTAAGAGCATGGGGTGTGTCTGCTGTATCACCGGTGAAAAGGCGCTACTGGCCAGGGACGGAAGTTGCCGATGGGACGCGCTTCTGCAAAGTAAAGTTCACAGACACTGTGCGCTCGCTGCCATATTCGGCCAAATTTGAAACGATGGAAGGGGCTGAGTATTTTAGAGTAATACACGATCGTCAGGTGAAGGTCTGTAGGCTGTGTATCCAGCCAGGGCACGTGCTACGTGAGTGCCCTGATTTCGCATGTCATAAGTGTGGTGAGCAGGGGCATTACGCACGAGAGTGCAATGGGAGAAGAGAGCGCGGTTGTGTTGGATGCGGGAGGAGTGTTGTGCAGTGCTCATGTTCCCATGGTGAAGATGCTCATGACTTGGCATCACAGGTCTTCAGCGGAAATAGTGTCATGGAGGAGAGCGAGATGGAAGGAACGGGGGATGAGATCGGCATGAGCGAGCAGTCCCAGGGAGAGAGGGAGGGCGAAGAAGACCAGAGGCAGTCGGAGGATGAAGCAGAGACGGGGCCTTGTCCTGTAGGAAAGGAGGCATTAAAGGATGGAGGGATAAGTTCAAGCCTGGATGATGTGGAGTTGGAGGGCGTTCCTCGTGGAGAGGGGGGGGTAGAGTGGTTTGAAAAAGAAGCACATGGAGAGGCATTGGCTTCGGGTTCTGCAGGTGAAGTGGAGATCCTGACTGGGTCTGAAGTCCAGGGAGGCTACTCTAGGGAGGTGGATCCTGCAAGGGATGACTCTTATAAACGAAAAGGGTCGGAAGAAGAGCTGACGGAGGAAGAGAAGGAGCACATACAATCTCTGCGGAGGGAGAGTAAAAGGAACATGATTACCAGGAAAAAAAAAAGGTAAAAGATCATTCAGGAAGGACTGGATTCATCCCCTCCTCTTTATATTCATAATGGTGAGAGTTGTATCTATCAACACTAATGGACTTCGTAGCAAAGAAAAGCTAGAGCTAGTGTTGGAAGCCTTTTCTGCGGACATACTATGTCTTCAGGAGACTCATTGGACTGAGCCGTATATGGACAATGTAAGGCAGAGATGGAATGGACAAATATACGTAAGTAATGGTACTGTGCGGGCATGTGGGGTAGCTATTTTGGTAAAACACAATGTTGTGTCTAATATAAATTTGTTATGTGCTGACACTGTGGGTCGAATGGTGAGAGTGGGTTTCACTTATCAAGATGTAGAGTACTCGTTATACAATGTGTATGCTCCTAATAAAGAAATTGATAGGAGGGTTATGTTTATGTCAATGGGGGGATTATGTGGGAAGAACTGTCTGCTTGTGGGAGATTTTAATGTATGGATGGATAGGCTAGATGCCTCAAGTAGCGCACATTTTGGCTCTGACTCATCTAGGGGAGCGCTAGTAAGGCTAATGCGGGATGAGGATTGGGTGGATATATGGAGGGAGAGGAATCCAGATAAGCGGGTGTTCTCTCGAAGACAAGTGGTGAGGGGTGAGCTCAAGCAGTCACGTATAGATTTGTGTCTCGCTCATAGAGAGGTTGCGCACTTGGTTGCGGGGGTAGAGTATTCTCAGACATTTTTTAGTGACCATGATGCTCTGCTTTTCCGGCTGGGTGCATCAGGGGAGGGGAGGGGGGGGGGTTTGTGGTGTCTTAATGCCAGTCTGCTGAAGGATGAGGGGTTTAAGGCAGCAGTGAAAGAGTGTGTGAAAGACGCCGTGTCAGATCCTCTATTTGAGTCTGATGTGAGTGTGTGGTGGGAAGGATTAAAAGGGGAGTTCAAGAGGCTGGCAATATCTAGTGCAAGACAGGCAAATGTGTTAAGGAGGAGGGAGGAGAGGATTCTTAAATCCCGCCTGTTATTGGAATTAGAAAAGGTAGAAAACTGTCCAGGCTATGATGTTACAGAGTACCTGAGGGTGAGGGAGGAGTTGAGGGTAGTAGAGAGGCACAGGTGTATGGGGGCAGTGGTGAGGAGTAGAGCACAGTATGTGGTGGATGGGGAGAAGAATACTGCTTTTTTCCTGGGGTTAGAAAGGAGGATGCAGGAAAGGAGTTTTCTAACAGAGCTGTTAAATGAGAGAGGGGAGAGGGTGACAGATCTGGAAGGAATTTTAAATACAGTGCATTCCTTTTATAAGGGCTTATTTACGTCGGGCGGGGTAGATGAAGTGAGTATGAGAAGAGTGTTAGAAGCAGTGGAGGCTAGGGTGTCGACTGAGGATGCAGAGATGTGTGATGCTGATTTTACATTGGCAGAGATTAAAGCTGCTATCTTGGGCCTGAACTTAAATAAGAGCCCGGGTTCAGATGGTCTGACTGCAGAATTTTACCGAGAGTTTAGGGACATACTGGCCCCACTGATGCTGCGTGTGTATGTGTGTATGGAGGAGAAGAGGGTAGTCCCTGAATCTTTAGCTATGGGTGTGTTGACTATGTTATATAAAGGGAAGGGGAGCAGACTGAAATTAGAGAACTACAGACCAATAACCCTTTTGAACTCAGACAATAAGGTGCTAGCTAAGATAATGGCAAATAGGTTGAATAAGGTGATGGGAAGCATCATAGCACCTACTCAGGCCTATGGAGTTCCAGGGCGGGATGTAGTGGACACCCTCTGCACTATCCGAGATGTAGTGAAGCAGATGCAGGAAGTGGGAGGGGCGGTGCTCTGTCTAGATCTGAATAAAGCTTTTGATCGGGTGGAGCATCGGTTCCTATTAGAGGCTTTGGCAAGATTTGGGTTCGGGCCTCGTCTTAAAGAATGGGTGAAGCTTTTGTATGGGTCAGCTTGCAGTGTCGTTAAATGTAATGGTGTGCTAACTGATTCCTTTCCCCTGGGCAGGTCTGTTAGGCAGGGTTGTCCATTGTCTGCATTGCTATACAGCATCTCAGTAGAGCCTTTAGCGGCGTTTGTAAAGCGTGATGGAGGAGTGCATGGAGTGGACCTCCCGGGGGGAGGCGTCAGTGTAATGCATCATTATGCTGATGATACCACATGTACTGTGCGGGATGGAGAGAGTGTGAATTGTCTGATGAAGTGTTTTGATGTGTATGGGAGAGCTTCTGGGGCTAAGGTGAATGTAGAAAAGTCACAAATGTTATGTGCTGATGATAATGTTATAAGTACATGTAACATTCCTTTTAAGACTGTTAAGGGGCATGTGAGAATTTTAGGTGTGAATATTGGGGTAGATGAGCGGGAGGCGAGGGACTTAACTTGGACAGGGGTGATTAATAAAATAAAGACGACTTTAAATTGTTGGAAACAAAGGAAATTAAAATTGAGGGGGAAAGTGGTGGTGGTGAATGCATTGTTGATGTCCAAATGTGTGTATACCTTAGGGGTTATGGACATGCCGGAATGGGTTCTGAAGGGAATTAATAATTTAGTGTCTGATTTCCTGTGGGGTGGGAAGGGGGTGAAGATTGCTCACGATGTGATGATAGCAAATTATGATAGGGGTGGGTTGAGATTAATAGATCTGGAAGTGAAGTTAAAAGCCATGAGGGTTAAGAGAGTGCAACGGTTTTTGTATGGGGAGGAGGGTCAGGGGTGGAAGGAGTTTTTCAGACATTGGTTGCATAGGAGTGGAGGTTGTGGGGATTACGGGTTGTTAATGTGTTTTAAGCCTAGCATGTATGCAGAGGTGCCTGAGTTTTACCAGGAGGTGTTCAGGGCCTGGGCAGAGTTCTTACCGCAGGTAAGTTATGAGTGTGACTCTATAGGGGTGATTTTGAATATACCAGTTTTTCTGAACCCAATGCTGAAATCAGAGGGAAAGATGATGGAGAGTAAGGTAATAATGAAGGCAGGCATGATAAGAGTGAGGGACTTTAGGTATGAGGTGGTGCCGGGGTTCCTGCCTGATCAGGCGATCGTAGATACTGTCTGGGGTATAGATGAAGATGTCAGAAAAGGGACGGTGTTGCGAATGTATGAGAGGATAAAGGAGTGTGTTCCAGGGGAGTGGGTGAGGCTGCTGGACAATCATTCGAGTAATGGAGTCTTAGAGACCTTGCCTGAGATGAAGGTGAAATGTGGAGAAACCATGCAAGCCTTATCCTCTACTCAGGTGAGGGCCTTATACTGGGCGATTATTACCAGGAAGGTCAGAGCGCCGGCATCGGAGAAAGTGTGGAGGCAAGTTTTTCCAGGGATGGAAGTTGAGACGTTGTGGGAAAACATGGTAGTGAGGCTCAACAGTCTAGAATGTACCCATTTTGACTTTATGTTGAGGCACAACCGTGTTTTTACTAAGGTGGTGTTACATCAGGTAGACAGGTCAGTGTCTCGTGTGTGTGATGTATGTAGAGATGAGGATGAAAATCTGATGCACATGATGTTTGAATGTGTTGATGTGGCGGGGTTTTATGTGAGGTTGAGGGAAATGTTAGAAAGGTACTGGGGAGAAGAGATAATAGGTGGGGTTGATTGGAGGTGGTTGGTATTGTTTGGAGTGGGTCAGCATGTGAGGGGGGTGAATATTGTATTGTTGAATTTTATGCTATCACATGCAAGGTATGCGGTATATTCTAGGAGGAACTTGGCAAGGTTTGAGGGAAAGAGGGTGACAGTGTGGAAGGTATTTGAAGGATTGATAAGGAAGGATGTAGATTTGATGTATAGGTCTAAGCAGGAGGATTTTGAGAGGGTGTTTATGAAGGATTGTGGATTTATTACTGTGGGGGAGGATGGTGGTTTGGTGTATGGGTTTTGATGTGTAAAGTGTTGGAGATATTATTTTTTATTTATTTTTATTTATTTATTTTATTTTTTTTGTGGAATTTGTCTTAATAAAGTCTTGTATGCATTGGTTGTATAATTCTGGTATTTTAATTTCTTTGGGTTTTTTGATTTGATAGGGGGTGAATTGTTTGCCTGCCTATGTTTAGAAATGTATTGATTGAAATGGTTTTTGCATATTGAATTTGTAAATATTGTAAAACAAGAATTTTTTATAATTAAAAAAAAAAAAAAAAAAAAAAAAAAAAAAAAAAATACGCCCAATCTCGTCTGATCTCGGAAGCTAAGCAGGCTCGGGCCTGGTTAGTACTTGGATGGGAGACCGCCTGGGAATACCATGTGCTGTAAGCCTTTTGTCCACTAGGGGGTGTGGCATTATTTCATCAGCAACACTGCCTTGTAGTAAGCATTTGATGCTGAATTGACTAAATGCAGCTTCTATGGGCTAGTCTCCCCTGCCCTTTTAATACGATCAAAGTTCCTTGTGTTGTCAGGGAGCAACTGCCTTTTATTTACAAGACAAATAAGAATATTGTTACTGAATGCAGCTTGTGTGTGCTCTGTGCTCCCTCGCCCTGTTCAAATGATCAAAGGAAATAATGCTGGTGAGGAGTGGAACTGGACTGGTGTCTGATGGCCCTGTGTTTTCCATGTTGGAATTACAACCCTTCTTTTATGGAGTAAATCAAAAGCACAAGAGAATCTGAGATGTTATCGATAATAAATCAATTGGTTTCATGCATTTGTCTGTGTGTGTGTGTGTGTGTGTGTCTGAATGTGATTGTATTTCGTCATATCGCAAACATTTGTGATATCAGATAGGTTAAGATATTAAAAAGTAATTGGTGATTTTTTCGACAGTGTTGCATGATGGGAATCTAGTGGTTCACTGATATAATCTAGTAAACAAAATAAACTACTTTTTCACCACTCTGTGTGCAAGTGCATTCCTAAACGGCATTTAACGCAGGTCGATGTGATATGATATTATCAGAACACAAAGTGGTTCCCGTTAGCGGAAAATGTTGGCACTGGAGAGACTTGCCCTCCACTAAGCAGCAGCGATATCGTGATCAAGAAGTTGGTTCACCCAGTGTGTGGCTTAGCCATTCCACTCTGGCTGGGCTGACCCCTTGCGAATTTTCCAAATGTGGGAATCTCGATTGCAAAATTTATGGTAGTGGTCGTTTGTGCTTTACCCTGATTTCTTTGTTAATGATAAACCGTTGCTTGGCGGCAGGCTTAAGGATGACTTGAGTCAACCGACTGTGCTTATGGAGATCTTTGAAGTCAGTTGTGAAAGAGACTTTGTGGACCAATCGAAAGGTGGAAACATTTGTTTGTAGCAAAACATTGTTGGCATTTTGTCGAAACATTATGTTGCGAAATGCAGCATTGTATTTATGCCACGCTGGTACTTCAATCAAGAGATAGTTGAGAAGCCACTCTAACCCCCCCCGGTCATGATGTGTCATACGCGCCCCATGCGCTTCCAATATGAAATTGTCCATACATGCGTTCCTCCTTAGCACAGAACAATGCAATAGGTTTTCAACATCCAGAGCTTTTGTGTATTTATTGTGGCTAGTAGGATAGCTGCATGGGAAACTGTTGCTGATGATGTATTTGTCAGAAGTCATTGTATTTGTCCGTTTTTTCCCACAAGGCTGAAATATGTGCCCTCGCTTTGAAATGTTAGCAAGGTTTGTTTGTATTTCATCCAACTATCTGTGCTAAAAAGTGATGGCTACAGTATATGTAATTTCTTCCACTTTTTGAGTGAGCCAAAGTTCAAGCTGCTTATCTAATTGGTGAGAATGCAATGTCTGTTTATCAGACTCACTTTGACTTTATATGGTGTACCAAGAGATGTGCCTTCGCTTACGGCCATACCAGCCTGAATACGCCCGATCTCGTCTGATCTCGGAAGCTAAGCAGGGTCGGGCCTGGTTAGTACTTGGATGGGAGACCGCCTGGGAATACCAGGTGCTGTAAGCCTTTTGTCCACTAGGGGGTGTGGCATTATTTCATCAGCAACACTGCCTTGTAGTAAGCATTTGATGCTGAATTGACTAAATGCAGCTTCTATGGGCTAGTCTCCCCTGCCCTTTTAATACGATCAAAGTTCCTTGTGTTGTCAGGGAGCAACTGCCTTTTATTCATAAGACAAATAAGAATATTGTTACTGAATGCAGCTTGTGTGTGCTTTGTGCTCCCTCGCCCTGTTCAAATGATCAAAGGAAATAATGCTGGTGAGGAGTGGAACTGGACTGGTGTCTGATGGCCCTGTGTTTTCCATGTTGGAATTACAACCCTTCTTTTATGGAGTAAATCAAAAGCACAAGAGAATGTGAGATGTTATCGATAATAAATCAATTGGTTTCATGCATTTGTCTGTGTGTGTGTGTGTGTGTCTGAATGTGATTGTATTTCGTCATATCGCAAACATTTGTGATATCAGATAGGTTAAGATATTAAAAAGTAATTGGTGATTTTTTCGACAGTGTTGCATGATGGGAATCTAGTGGTTCACTGATATAATCTAGTAAACAAAATAAACTACTTTTTCACTACTCTGTGTGCAAGTGCATTCCTAAACGGCATTTAACGCAGGTCGATGTGATATGATATTATCAGAACACAAAGTGGTTACCGTTAGCGGAAAATGTTGGCACTGGAGAGACTTTTCCTCCACTAAGCAGAAGAGATACCTGTGATCAAGAAGGTGGTTCACCAAGTGTGGGGCTCAGCCATTGCACTCTGGCTGTGCTGACCCCTTGCGAATTTTCCAAATGTGGGAATCTCGATTGCAAAATTTATGGTAGTACTCGTTTGATCTTTACCCTGATGTCTTTGTTAATGATAAACCGTTGCTTGGCGGCAGGCTTAAGGTTGACTTGAGTCAACTGACTGTGCTTATGGAGATCTTTGAAGTCAGTTGTGAAAGAGACTTTGTGGACCAATCGAAAGGTGGAAACATTTGTTTGTAGCAAAACATTGTTGGCATTTTGTCGAAACATTATGTTGCGAAATGCAGCATTGTATTTATGCCACGCTGGTACTTCAATCAAGAGATAGTTGAGAAGCCACTCTAACCCCCCCCCGGTCATGATGTGTCATACGCGCCCATGCGCTTCCAATATGAAATTGTCCATACATGCGTTCCTCCTTAGCACAGAACAATGCAATAGGTTTTCAACATCCAGAGCTTTTGTGTATTTATTGTGGCTAGTAGGATAGCTGCATGGGAAACTGTTGCTGATGATGTATTTGTCAGAAGTCATTGTATTTGTCCGTTTTTTCCCACAAGGCTGAAATATGTGCCCTCGCTTTAGAAATGTTAGCAAGGTTTGTTTGTATTTCATCCAACTATCTGTGCTAAAAAGTGATGGCTACAGTATATGTAATTTCTTCCACTTTTTGAGTGAGCCAAAGTTCAAGCTGCTTATCTAATTGGTGAGAATGCAATGTCTGTTTATCAGACTCACTTTGACTTTATATGGTGTACCAAGAGATGTACCTTCGCTTACGGCCATACCAGCCTGAATGCGCATTTCCTGATTGGAGAAGTGACGACAGGTGCGAGTGTCTGAGCTGTGAGTGAGTGTTTGCTGGAGAGTGTTTGCTCGAGAGCTATTTTTGTTAATTAATTGGTTTTTGCAATATAATTTATTATTTTCTTCAGTTGAATAGTTTTAAGTTTGGTTAGTCTTCCCCCTTGCAGTTTTTCTGCTTGGGGGAGAGTTTTTTGGATTCATTTTTTTACTATGACGGACAACATGGAAAAGACAAACGGAATGGACAAAGACAACGAAAAGGCGCAACGGAAGAAAAATGAAGATAAAGAAGAAATGAAATATGGCAAGGAATACACGGTGGCAATTGAGTTGGAAGGAGAAGACAAGGTGACGACAATGGAACTACTAAGAGCAATTAAGGAGGTGTGTGGAGAGGTGGTGGGATGCCGAATGAAAGGGGAGAAGAAGTACGAAATTACGATGAGAAATGAAAAAGGAAAAGAACGTCTAATGGATGGATTAAGAATAAAGGATACAAAGATTCTGGCGAGAGATATTAATGTGAAGGAAGTGGTGGTGTCGTTCATGAATCTCCCAGTATATGTAGAAGACGGTGTGATACTGGGCAAGCTGAGTAGCTGGGGAGTGGCGGCTGTCTCGGAGATAAGGAGGAGAGTTTGGCCAGGAACAGAGGTGGTTGACGGGACACGTTTCTGCAAGGTCAAGTTCACAGAAAAAGTGACATCATTACCTTATTCTACAAGAATTGAGACGTTGGAGGGAGCAGAATATTTCAGAGTCATCCATGACAAACAGGTCAGAGTGTGTCGTATGTGTATTCAACCCGGGCACATAGTTAAAGACTGCCCGGAATTTAAGTGTTTTAAGTGTGGCAATCAAGGACACTATGCGAGGGAATGTGATGGAGAGAAGGAAAGGAATTTTTGTGGTGGATGCAGAAAGAGAGTGGCGGAGTGCAACTGTGGAGAGGTTAGGGCTGGAGAGGGGAGTCAAACACTATTCGAGGAAGCAGTTGTATTGTCGAAAGAAGGAGAAGAAGATGGAGGAGAGGACGTGGTGGAGGGTGGAGAGACGGAGGAAGGAAGAAGGAAGAAGGACCAGAAGATAAATGAAATTGGGAGCAGTATGGACTCAGAAGTAAGAAGAGGGAGTTTTCAGGAGGAGGGGGGGAGTGGAATGGGGGGAAGCACGGGGGACTCACAGGTTTTGGGGGAAGGCACAGCACTAACAAGTAGCTCGGGGGGTGAAGAAATGGAGGGGGTTATGGAGTTGATGACAATACCAGAGACGGTGATGAGCACGGGGAGCACAACGACTATACAAGAAACGGAGATGAATACGGGGAGCACAACGGATGTGGATGTCAAGAGGGTGAGTTGGCTGGAAAACATGGACTTGGAAGAGATATCGGATACGGAGGATGGAGAAAAGATTGAAAGAACGAGGGAAGGATACAGGAAGAGGAAAGCGGCGGGAAGAGGGGGAGAGAAAGGGTGGAAGAGGAAAGAAACTGGATAACAGGTAGAGGAAAATGAAATTATATTTTATCATTTTATTATTTATTAGAATGGTAAATATAATGTCAATAAATGCAAATGGATTGAGGACAATGGGAAAATTTAATAGAATAATAAAAATGAAGAAGTCAGATATTTTATGTATTCAAGAGACGCACTGGGATAATGTATGTGTTTTAGAAGTTAAAAAAATATGGAGGGATTTTATTTATGTAAACAACGGCAGAGGGAATTCAAGTGGGGTTGCTATTTTATTGAGGAGGGATGTGGTGGATAATGTGAAACAGATATATAATGATAATAATGGGAGGATTTTAATTGTAGATTTTGAATATATGAGTATGGTTTTTAGAATTATAAATATTTATGCGCCTAATACTGAAATAGAGCGCAAAGATTTATTTTTAGAAATAGGGAAATGGTGTGAGGGAAACTGTATTGTAGTTGGGGATTTTAATGTTAAAATGGATAGACTGGATATGACAAGAGGAGCTATTTTTAGAAGTGATGTATCTAGGGGGGTTTTAAAGAAGATGATGTTAGAAAAAGGAATAATTGATATATGGAGAGAGGAAAATCCAGAAAAAAGAGAATTTTCTAGAAGGCAGGTGGTTTTAGGGGATTTGAAACAAACGAGGATAGATCTGGTTTTAGTAAAAGAAGGTTTAAGGAATTTTATGAAAGATATTAAGTATGTTTTTACAACTTTTAGTGATCATGCAGGTTTAACATTTTCAGTGGGATTAGATAAGGAAAGAACAGGGGGTGGAATATGGTGTATGAATGCAGGGTATTTGGGAGATGAGGAATATGGGAAACAACTTAAATCTTTGATAGCATGTGAAATGGAGGATAAGCAGAAAGAGAATGATAAGTGTTCATGGTGGGATAAGGTTAAGGAAAAAATAAAAGTTTTTAGTATAGGATATGCAAGGAAAAAGAGAGGTAGGATGAAAAGAGAAGAAAATGAGTTGAGGGCTAAATTGGATAAAGAAATGAGGAAGTGTGACAGTGAACCTAATTATAATATAGGAAAGTTTTTGGAATTAAAAGCACAATTGACTAAATATGAAATAGATAAGTGTAAGGGTGCAATTATAAGAAGTAAGGCAAAGTATGTTTTGGAGGGGGAGAAATGTACTTCATTTTTTCTTGGATTAGAGAAGAATAAACAGAGGAGAACATATATTAGAGAGATCGAAAATATAAAGGGTGAAGTTGTCAATGATTATGTAGAGGTTTTAGAAACAGTGCAGAATTTTTATAAGGATTTATTTAAGAAAGGGGAGGTGGATGAGGGGTGTGTAAAGGAGATATTGGATAGTGTGGATGTGCAAATTAATGTAGAGGATAAACAAATGTGTGATGGGAAGATAACATTGACTGAAGTTAAAGATGCGATTAAGGGTTTACAAGTAAATAAGAGTCCTGGAGTAGATGGAATAATTGCAGAGTTTTATAAAATATATGCCAGTTTTTTAGCACCTATTTTATTGGAAGTTTATCAATATATGGAGGATAATGATAGTATTTCTGAATCTATGGTGACAGGACTGATAACGATTTTATATAAAAATAAGGGGAGTAAATTAAAATTGGAGAATTATAGGCCAATTAGTTTATTAAATTCGGATTATAAGATTTTAGCAAAGATACTGGCAAATAGAATGAAGCAAGTTTTAAATGATATTATAGCACCTACACAGAATTATAGTGTGCCTGGTAGAGATATTGCGGATACAATTAATACAATTAGAGATGTGATAAATAAAATGAATCATGATAAGATGGGGGGAATTGTTTTAAGCATAGATTTAAATAAAGCTTTTGATAGGGTGGAACATGATTTTATGTTTAGGGTAATGGATAAATATGGTTTTGGTAATAGAATAATAGGATGGATAAAATTATTATATAAGAAGGCAAAAAGTAGGGTGAAATGTAATGGGGTTTTAACCGATTCTTTTATTCTTGAGAGATCTGTGAGACAGGGGTGTCCTTTATCAGCTTTATTATTCGTTTTATCGGTAGAACCTTTAGCAGCATTTCTTAAAAGAGATAATCTTATAAATTGTGTAGAGACTCCGCAAGGAGGTTTTAGTTTGATACATCAATACGCAGATGATACCACTATAACAGTTAGAGATGAGGGTAGTGTAAAAAGGGTGATGGAGTGTTTTAAAGTATATGGACAAGCATCGGGTGCAAAGGTTAACATGGAGAAGTCAGTAGTAATGTATATTGGGAAGATTAATGAGGGGAATTTTCCTTTTAAAGTGGTTAAAGATTATTTTAAGGTATTAGGAGTGTTTTTAGGGGTGAAAGAAATGGAAGCTAGGGATTTGACATGGAGTGGTGTAATAAATAAAGTTAGAAAGGTGGTAAATATGTGGAGGGGGAGGTCTTTGAAATTAAAAGGGAAAGTAATTGTCATAAATTCATTGTTGATGTCAATATTTATTTATGTAATGAATGTTTTGGATATGCCAGAATGGGTTTTATCTGAAATGAATAAAATTGTAGTTGATTTTTTATGGGAAGGGAAGGGGGTGAGAATAGCTTTTAAAACTTTGATTGCAGGTTATGAGGAGGGGGGTTTGAAGTTGGTAGATTTAAGTGTAAGGAAAACAGCAATTAGAGTAAAAATGGTACGGAAATATTTATTTGGTGAATTGGATTATGGGTGGAAAAGGTTTTTTAAAGAGTATTTGCAGGAGGTTGGGAGGATGGGGGACAATGGTTTATTGATGAGTATGAAGAAGGAAATGTTAGGTAATATACCTTTGTTTTACAGAGAAGTGTTTGAGGCTTGGGGGCGGTTTTTACCAAATATTTATTATGAATGTACCAGTTTAGAAAATATTTTAAATCAGCCGATATTTTTAAATCCAAAGATAAAGTGCAATAATATGATGTTGTTTTGTAAATATTTTATGAGGGCTGGGATGAGGCAGATAGGTGACATAGCATATGAGGTAATTCCTGGGTTTCTTCCATTTCAGGCTATATATGACAATGTGGTTGAAGTAGATGAAGAAATAAGTAAAACTACTGTGGAGAATATGTACAAGAAAATATTAGGATGTATTCCCGGGGAGTGGGTGATTTTAATAAACAAAGAGGTGGTCAAAAGATCTAGGGCTTTACCAGTTTTATATTATGAAAGTAATGGGGAGAAACATGATTTATCAGGGCTAAAAGTTAAAATGGTTTATAGAAAATGTATTTTAAAAGAGATAAAAAGTCCTGCTGCGGAGAAAGTGTGGTCTAGGGTGTTTCCAAACATGGATGTAAAATCAATATGGAAGAATGTAAATGTAAAATATAATTTTATAGAATGTGAAGACAATGATTTTAAATTGAAACATAATAGGATTTTTACAAATGTGGTTTTGCATCAAATAAATAGGGATATTAAAAGAGAATGCGATATTTGTGGTACGGGGGTGGAAAATTTGATGCACTTTTTTATTGAATGTAGTAGGTTGAAAGACTTTCACGAGTTTTTAAAAGGGCTTTTAGTAAAACATTGGGGAGAAGAGATTTTTACTGGGGTGGAGTGGAGGAGGTTGTTTCTTTTTGGTGTAAATGGGAAAAGTAAAGTTTTAAATTTTAATTTGGTGAATTTTATACTAAGTCATGCTAGATATGCGATAAGATTAAGAAGAAATTTAGGTCATTATGAAGGGAAAATTGTGAGTGTGGAAGGTTTTTTTAGGAGCATATTAGAGAGAGATATAGAGATAATATATAGATACGGTGGAGGAAATTTTGAAAAATTGTTTGTGTGGGGGAGTACTTTTATTGAAATTCTGTCAAATGGGAAACTTGTATTTCATTATTAAGTGGATTTAGTGGATGATTGTGTTTTTTAATAGGTTTTATTTTATTTATTTTTGATTTTTTTGATTTTGTAAAAGGATGAATTGTTCATCCTTTTTTATTATTGATTGAATGTTGTAAATATTATGTGTTTTTTCATAATAAAAGATAAAAAAAAAAATAAAAAAATATGCCCGATCTCGTCTGATCTCGGAAGCTAAGCAGGGTCGGGCCTGGTTAGTACTTGGATGGGAGACCGCCTGGGAATACCAGGTGCTGTAAGCCTTTTGTCCACTAGGGGGTGTGGCATTATTTCATCAGCAACACTGCCTTGTAGTAAGCATTTGATGCTGAATTGACTAAATGCAGCTTCTATGGGCTAGTCTCCCCTGCCCTTTTAATACGATCAAAGTTCCTTGTGTTGTCAGGGAGCAACTGCCTTTTATGCATAAGACAAATAAGAATATTGTTACTGAATGCAGCTTGTGTGTGCTCTGTGCTCCCTCGCCCTGTTCAAATGATCAAAGGAAATAATGCTGGTGAGGAGTGGAACTGGACTGGTGTCTGATGGCCCTGTGTTTTCCATGTTGGAATTACAACCCTTCTTTTATGGAGTAAATCAAAAGCACAAGAGAATCTGAGATGTTATCGATAATAAATCAATTGGTTTCATGCATTTGTCTGTGTGTGTGTGTGTGTGTCTGAATGTGATTGTATTTCGTCATATCGCAAACATTTGTGATATCAGATAGGTTAAGATATTAAAAAGTAATTGGTGATTTTTTCGACAGTGTTGCATGATGGGAATCTAGTGGTTCACTGATATAATCTAGTAAACAAAATAAACTACTTTTTCACCTACTCTGTGTGCAAGTGCATTCCTAAACGGCATTTAACGCAGGTCGATGTGATATGATATTATCAGAACACAAAGTGGTTACCGTTAGCGGAAAATGTTGGCACTGGAGACACTTTTCCCTCCACTAAGCAGAAGAGATACCGTGATCAAGAAGGTGGTTCACCCAGGTGTGGGGCTCAGCCATTGCACTCTGGCTGTGCTGACCCCTTGCGAATTTTCCAAATGTGGGAATCTCGATTGCAAAATTTATGGTAGTGCTCGTTTGAGCTTTACCCTGATGTCTTTGTTAATGATAAACCTGTTGCTTGGCGGCAGGCTTAAGGATGACTTGAGTCAACTGACTGTGCTTATGGAGATCTTTGAAGTCAGTTGTGAAGGAGACTTTGTGGACCAATCGAAAGGTGGAAACATTTGTTTGTAGCAAAATATTGTTGGCATTTTGTCGAAACATTATGTTGCGAAATGCAGCATTGTATTTATGCCACGCTGGTACTTCAATCAGGAGATAGTTGAGAAGCCACTCTAACCCCCCCCCCGGTCATGATGTGTCATACGCGCCCCATGCGCTTCCAATATGAAATTGTCCATACATGCGTTCCTCCTTAGCACAGAACAATGCAATAGGTTTTCAACATCCAGAGCTTTTGTGTATTTATTGTGGCTAGTAGGATAGCTGCATGGGAAACTGTTGCTGATGATGTATTTGTCAGAAGTCATTGTATTTGTCCGTTTTTTCCCACAAGGCTGAAATATGTGCCCTCGCTTTAGAAATGTTAGCAAGGTTTGTTTGTATTTCATCCAACTATCTGTGCTAAAAAGTGATGGCTACAGTATATGTAATTTCTTCCACTTTTTGAGTGAGCCAAAGTTCAAGCTGCTTATCTAATTGGTGAGAATGCAATGTCTGTTTATCAGACTCACTTTGACTTTATATGGTGTACCAAGAGATGTACCTTCGCTTACGGCCATACCAGCCTGAATATGCCCGATCTCGTCTGATCTCGGAAGCTAAGCAGGGTCGGGCCTGGTTAGTACTTGGATGGGAGACCGCCTGGGAATACCAGGTGCTGTAAGCCTTTTGTCCACTAGGGGGTGTGGCATTATTTCATCAGCAACACTGCCTTGTAGTAAGCATTTGATGCTGAATTGACTAAATGCAGCTTCTATGGGCTAGTCTCCCCTGCCCTTTTAATACGATCAAAGTTCCTTGTGTTGTCAGGGAGCAACTGCCTTTTATGCATAAGACAAATAAGAATATTGTTACTGAATGCAGCTTGTGTGTGCTCTGTGCTCCCTCGCCCTGTTCAAATGATCAAAGGAAATAATGCTGGTGAGGAGTGGAACTGGACTGGTGTCTGATGGCCCTGTGTTTTCCATGTTGGAATTACAACCCTTCTTTTATGGAGTAAATCAAAAGCACAAGAGAATCTGAGATGTTATCGATAATAAATCAATTGGTTTCATGCATTTGTCTGTGTGTGTGTGTGTGTCTGAATGTGATTGTATTTCGTCATATCGCAAACATTTGTGATATCAGATAGGTTAAGATATTAAAAAGTAATTGGTGATTTTTTCGACAGTGTTGCATGATGGGAATCTAGTGGTTCACTGATATAATCTAGTAAACAAAATAAACTACTTTTTCACCTACTCTGTGTGCAAGTGCATTCCTAAACGGCATTTAACGCAGGTCGATGTGATATGATATTATCAGAACACAAAGTGGTTACCGTTAGCGGAAAATGTTGGCACTGGAGACACTTTTCCTCCACTAAGCAGAAGAGATACCGTGATCAAGAAGGTGGTTGACCCAGTGTGGGGCTCAGCCATTCCACTCTGGCTGTGCTGACCCCTTGTGAATTTTCCAAATGTGGGAATCCGATTGCAAAATTTATGGTAGTGCTCGTTTGAGCTTTACCCTGATGTCTTTGTTAATGATAAACTGTTGCTTGGCGGCAGGCTTAAGGATGACTTGAGTCAACTGACTGTGCTTATGGAGATCTTTGAAGTCAGTTGTGAAGGAGACTTTGTGGACCAATCGAAAGGTGGAAACATTTGTTTGTAGCAAAATATTGTTGGCATTTTGTCGAAACATTATGTTGCGAAATGCAGCATTGTATTTATGCCACGCTGGTACTTCAATCAAGAGATAGTTGAGAAGCCACTCTAACCCCCCCCCGGTCATGATGTGTCATACGCGCCCCATGCGCTTCCAATATGAAATTGTCCATACATGCGTTCCTCCTTAGCACAGAACAATGCAATAGGTTTTCAACATCCAGAGCTTTTGTGTATTTATTGTGGCTAGTAGGATAGCTGCATGGGAAACTGTTGCTGATGATGTATTTGTCAGAAGTCATTGTATTTGTCCGTTTTTTCCCACAAGGCTGAAATATGTGCCCTCGCTTTGAAATGTTAGCAAGGTTTGTTTGTATTTCATCCAACTATCTGTGCTAAAAAGTGATGGCTACAGTATATGTAATTTCTTCCACTTTTTGAGTGAGCCAAAGTTCAAGCTGCTTATCTAATTGGTGAGAATGCAATGTCTGTTTATCAGACTCACTTTGACTTTATATGGTGTACCAAGAGATGTACCTTCGCTTACGGCCATACCAGCCTGAATATGCCCGATCTCGTCTGATCTCGGAAGCTAAGCAGGGTCGGGCCTGGTTAGTACTTGGATGGGAGACCGCCTGGGAATACCAGGTGCTGTAAGCCTTTTGTCCACTAGGGGGTGTGGCATTATTTCATCAGCAACACTGCCTTGTAGTAAGCATTTGATGCTGAATTGACTAAATGCAGCTTCTATGGGCTAGTCTCCCCTGCCCTTTTAATACGATCAAAGTTCCTTGTGTTGTCAGGGAGCAACTGCCTTTTATAAGACAAATAAGAATATTGTTACTGAATGCAGCTTGTGTGTGCTCTGTGCTCCCTCGCCCTGTTCAAATGATCAAAGGAAATAATGCTGGTGAGGAGTGGAACTGGACTGGTGTCTGATGGCCCTGTGTTTTCCATGTTGGAATTACAACCCTTCTTTTATGGAGTAAATCAAAAGCACAAGAGAATCTGAGATGTTATCGATAATAAATCAATTGGTTTCATGCATTTGTCTGTGTGTGTGTGTGTGTCTGAATGTGATTGTATTTCGTCATATCGCAAACATTTGTGATATCAGATAGGTTAAGATATTAAAAAGTAATTGGTGATTTTTTCGACAGTGTTGCATGATGGGAATCTAGTGGTTCACTGATATAATCTAGTAAACAAAATAAACTACTTTTTCACCTACTCTGTGTGCAAGTGCATTCCTAAACGGCATTTAACGCAGGTCGATGTGATATGATATTATCAGAACACAAAGTGGTTACCGTTAGCGGAAAATGTTGGCACTGGAGAGACTTTTCCTCCACTAAGCAGAAGATATGCTGTGATCAAGAAGGTGGTTGACCCAGTGTGGGGCTCAGCCATTCCACTCTGGCTGGGCTGACCCCTTTTGAATTTTCCAAATGTGGGAATCTCGAATGCAAAATTTATGGTAGTGGTTGTTTTTTCAAAATTTATGGTAGTGGTCGTTTGTGCTTTACCCTGATATCTTTGTTAATGATAAACTGTTGCTTGGCGGCAGGCTTAAGGATGACTTGAGTCAACCGACTGTGCTTATGGAGATCTTTGAAGTCAGTTGTGAAAGAGACTTTGTGGACCAATCGAAAGGTGGAAACATTTGTTTGTAGCAAAACTATTGTTGGCATTTTGTCGAAACATTATGTTGCGAAATGCAGCATTGTATTTATGCCACGCTGGTACTTCAATCAAGAGATAGTTGAGAAGCCACTCTAACCCCCCCCCGGTCATGATGTGTCATACGCGCCCATGCGCTTCCAATATGAAATTGTCCATACATGCGTTCCTCCTTAGCACAGAACAATGCAATAGGTTTTCAACATCCAGAGCTTTTGTGTATTTATTGTGGCTAGTAGGATAGCTGCATGGGAAACTGTTGCTGATGATGTATTTGTCAGAAGTCATTGTATTTGTCCGTTTTTTCCCACAAGGCTGAAATATGTGCCCTCGCTTAGAAATGTTAGCAAGGTTTGTTTGTATTTCATCCAACTATCTGTGCTAAAAAGTGATGGCTACAGTATATGTAATTTCTTCCACTTTTTGAGTGAGCCAAAGTTCAAGCTGCTTATCTAATTGGTGAGAATGCAATGTCTGTTTATCAGACTCACTTTGACTTTATATGGTGTACCAAGAGATGTACCTTCGCTTACGGCCATACCAGCCTGAATGCGCATTTCCTGATTGGAGAAGTGACGACAGGTGCGAGTGTCTGAGCTGTGAGTGAGTGTTTGCTGGAGAGTGTTTGCTCGAGAGCTATTTTTGTTAATTAATTGGTTTTTGCAATATAATTTATTATTTTCTTCAGTTGAATAGTTTTAAGTTTGGTTAGTCTTCCCCCTTGCAGTTTTTCTGCTTGGGGGAGAGTTTTTTGGATTCATTTTTTTACTATGACGGACAACATGGAAAAGACAAACGGAATGGACAAAGACAACGAAAAGGCGCAACGGAAGAAAAATGAAGATAAAGAAGAAATGAAATATGGCAAGGAATACACGGTGGCAATTGAGTTGGAAGGAGAAGACAAGGTGACGACAATGGAACTACTAAGAGCAATTAAGGAGGTGTGTGGAGAGGTGGTGGGATGCCGAATGAAAGGGGAGAAGAAGTACGAAATTACGATGAGAAATGAAAAAGGAAAAGAACGTCTAATGGATGGATTAAGAATAAAGGATACAAAGATTCTGGCGAGAGATATTAATGTGAAGGAAGTGGTGGTGTCGTTCATGAATCTCCCAGTATATGTAGAAGACGGTGTGATACTGGGCAAGCTGAGTAGCTGGGGAGTGGCGGCTGTCTCGGAGATAAGGAGGAGAGTTTGGCCAGGAACAGAGGTGGTTGACGGGACACGTTTCTGCAAGGTCAAGTTCACAGAAAAAGTGACATCATTACCTTATTCTACAAGAATTGAGACGTTGGAGGGAGCAGAATATTTCAGAGTCATCCATGACAAACAGGTCAGAGTGTGTCGTATGTGTATTCAACCCGGGCACATAGTTAAAGACTGCCCGGAATTTAAGTGTTTTAAGTGTGGCAATCAAGGACACTATGCGAGGGAATGTGATGGAGAGAAGGAAAGGAATTTTTGTGGTGGATGCAGAAAGAGAGTGGCGGAGTGCAACTGTGGAGAGGTTAGGGCTGGAGAGGGGAGTCAAACACTATTCGAGGAAGCAGTTGTATTGTCGAAAGAAGGAGAAGAAGATGGAGGAGAGGACGTGGTGGAGGGTGGAGAGACGGAGGAAGGAAGAAGGAAGAAGGACCAGAAGATAAATGAAATTGGGAGCAGTATGGACTCAGAAGTAAGAAGAGGGAGTTTTCAGGAGGAGGGGGGGAGTGGAATGGGGGGAAGCACGGGGGACTCACAGGTTTTGGGGGAAGGCACAGCACTAACAAGTAGCTCGGGGGGTGAAGAAATGGAGGGGGTTATGGAGTTGATGACAATACCAGAGACGGTGATGAGCACGGGGAGCACAACGACTATACAAGAAGCGGAGATGAATACGGGGAGCACAACGGATGTGGATGTCAAGAGGGTGAGTTGGCTGGAAAACATGGACTTGGAAGAGATATCGGATACGGAGGATGGAGAAAAGATTGAAAGAACGAGGGAAGGATACAGGAAGAGGAAAGCGGCGGGAAGAGGGGGAGAGAAAGGGTGGAAGAGGAAAGAAACTGGATAACAGGTAGAGGAAAATGAAATTATATTTTATCATTTTATTATTTATTAGAATGGTAAATATAATGTCAATAAATGCAAATGGATTGAGGACAATGGGAAAATTTAATAGAATAATAAAAATGAAGAAGTCAGATATTTTATGTATTCAAGAGACGCACTGGGATAATGTATGTGTTTTAGAAGTTAAAAAAATATGGAGGGATTTTATTTATGTAAACAACGGCAGAGGGAATTCAAGTGGGGTTGCTATTTTATTGAGGAGGGATGTGGTGGATAATGTGAAACAGATATATAATGATAATAATGGGAGGATTTTAATTGTAGATTTTGAATATATGAGTATGGTTTTTAGAATTATAAATATTTATGCGCCTAATACTGAAATAGAGCGCAAAGATTTATTTTTAGAAATAGGGAAATGGTGTGAGGGAAACTGTATTGTAGTTGGGGATTTTAATGTTAAAATGGATAGACTGGATATGACAAGAGGAGCTATTTTTAGAAGTGATGTATCTAGGGGGGTTTTAAAGAAGATGATGTTAGAAAAAGGAATAATTGATATATGGAGAGAGGAAAATCCAGAAAAAAGAGAATTTTCTAGAAGGCAGGTGGTTTTAGGGGATTTGAAACAAACGAGGATAGATCTGGTTTTAGTAAAAGAAGGTTTAAGGAATTTTATGAAAGATATTAAGTATGTTTTTACAACTTTTAGTGATCATGCAGGTTTAACATTTTCAGTGGGATTAGATAAGGAAAGAACAGGGGGTGGAATATGGTGTATGAATGCAGGGTATTTGGGAGATGAGGAATATGGGAAACAACTTAAATCTTTGATAGCATGTGAAATGGAGGATAAGCAGAAAGAGAATGATAAGTGTTCATGGTGGGATAAGGTTAAGGAAAAAATAAAAGTTTTTAGTATAGGATATGCAAGGAAAAAGAGAGGTAGGATGAAAAGAGAAGAAAATGAGTTGAGGGCTAAATTGGATAAAGAAATGAGGAAGTGTGACAGTGAACCTAATTATAATATAGGAAAGTTTTTGGAATTAAAAGCACAATTGACTAAATATGAAATAGATAAGTGTAAGGGTGCAATTATAAGAAGTAAGGCAAAGTATGTTTTGGAGGGGGAGAAATGTACTTCATTTTTTCTTGGTTTAGAGAAGAATAAACAGAGGAGAACATATATTAGAGAGATCGAAAATATAAAGGGTGAAGTTGTCAATGATTATGTAGAGGTTTTAGAAACAGTGCAGAATTTTTATAAGGATTTATTTAAGAAAGGGGAGGTGGATGAGGGGTGTGTAAAGGAGATATTGGATAGTGTGGATGTGCAAATTAATGTAGAGGATAAACAAATGTGTGATGGGAAGATAACATTGACTGAAGTTAAAGATGCGATTAAGGGTTTACAAGTAAATAAGAGTCCTGGAGTAGATGGAATAATTGCAGAGTTTTATAAAATATATGCCAGTTTTTTAGCACCTATTTTATTGGAAGTTTATCAATATATGGAGGATAATGATAGTATTTCTGAATCTATGGTGACAGGGCTGATAACGATTTTATATAAAAATAAGGGGAGTAAATTAAAATTGGAGAATTATAGGCCAATTAGTTTATTAAATTCGGATTATAAGATTTTAGCAAAGATACTGGCAAATAGAATGAAGCAAGTTTTAAATGATATTATAGCACCTACACAGAATTATAGTGTGCCTGGTAGAGATATTGCGGATACAATTAATACAATTAGAGATGTGATAAATAAAATGAATCATGATAAGATGGGGGGAATTGTTTTAAGCATAGATTTAAATAAAGCTTTTGATAGGGTGGAACATGATTTTATGTTTAGGGTAATGGATAAATATGGTTTTGGTAATAGAATAATAGGATGGATAAAATTATTATATAAGAAGGCAAAAAGTAAGGTGAAATGTAATGGGGTTTTAACCGATTCTTTTATTCTTGAGAGATCTGTGAGACAGGGGTGTCCTTTATCAGCTTTATTATTCGTTTTATCGGTAGAACCTTTAGCAGCATTTCTTAAAAGAGATAATCTTATAAATTGTGTAGAGACTCCGCAAGGAGGTTTTAGTTTGATACATCAATACGCAGATGATACCACTATAACAGTTAGAGATGAGGGTAGTGTAAAAAGGGTGATGGAGTGTTTTAACTTTTACCGCCTCTCAACCCCGTATCCGGGATCACCCCCCACCCCCCCCACACTGATTAGCATCGCTAGCATAGCTTCACAAGTAAATAGTAGCATCTAAATATCATTAAATCACAAGTCCAAGACACCAGATGAAAGATACAGATCTTGTGAATAAACCCATCATTTCTGTTTTTTAAAATGTTTTACAGGGAAGACACAATATGTAAATCTATTAGCTAACCACGTTAGCAAAATACACCATCTTTCTTTGTCCACCATTTTCTCTCTCCACCACTAGCTATCACCAATTCGGCTAAACTAAGATATTGATAGCCACAAACCAAGAAAAAAACTCATCAGATGACAGTCTGATAACATATTTATGGTATAGGATAGGTGTTGTTAGAAAAAAGTGCATATTTCAGGTAGAAATCACAGTTTACAATTGCACCGACCATCACAAATCGACTAGAATTACTAGATAGAGCAACGTGTATGACCAATTTACTCATCATAAAACATTTCATAAAAATAGACAAAGCATAGCAATGGAAAGACACAGTTCTTGTGATTTCAGACCATATTTCAGATTTTCTAAGCGTTTTTCAGCGAAAACACAATAAATCGATAAGTTAGCATACCACATGTGCAAACGTTAGTAGAGCATGAATTCAAGGCAAAGGGAGCTATAACGTTATCATCGCCAAAATATATTAATTTTTTCACTAACCTTCTCAGAATTCTTCCGATGACACTCCTGTAACATCATTTTACAACATACATATACAGTTTGTTCGAAAATGTGCATATTTAGCCATACAAAACCGTGGTTATACAATGGAAATAGTCACAACTCAAGCATCAAAATGAGGGACGTCAGCTTTCAGAGTGATCTAGTTTAATCGAAAGCTAATCATATACTTGACTAAAAAATACAGAGTTGACAGGAATCGAAAGACAAATTAGTTCTTAATGCAACCGCTGACTTACATTTTTAAAATTATCCTTACTTTTCAATACAGGGTTCGCCAAGTGAAGCTATACCAAACAAAATGGCGAAATATGCGTTTAAAATATTTCGACAGAACAACGATTTATCATATTAAATATTGCTTACTTTGAGCTGTTCTTCCATCAGATTCTTGGGCAATGTATCCTTTCTATGTTATAAATTTCTTTTGGTCGATAGATGTCCTCTGTCCTTCGAAATGTCCACTACCAACGACCGAGACCCCCGAAACGTTCCCAAAGCTAAAAAGTGCACGACAAAGAAATTCCTCAGAATCGCACTAAACGGATATAAATTGCTATAAAACGGTTCAAATTAACTACATTATGATGTTTTTAACAACTATAACGAGTAAAAACATGACCAGAGAAATATTACTGGTTAAACAACGATTTGGAATGAGGCAAGTCCGATGTCCATCCCGCTTGTGACGCGCGAACAAAAGAGAGTGTACTCCCACGTTTTGTGGTTTTATATGGGCTGGGATTGTGCAATCGATTCCATTCAAAACGTGATGACGTACAGACACCCAGAGGAAGACGTAGGCAGTGTCGGTTTCTTCATAGCATTCACTGTCGCCTTAAAAACAGACTCCAGATCAGGGGTAAAAATTTCTGAAATCTGACCCCTGTCATGAAAAGTGCTGTAGATATTGTTCTGTACCACTCAGAGACAAAATTCCAACGGGTATAGAAACTATAAAGTGTTTTCTATCCAATAATAACAATAATATGCATATAGTATATGGACAAGCATCGGGTGCAAAGGTTAACATGGAGAAGTCAGTAGTAATGTATATTGGGAAGATTAATGAGGGGAATTTTCCTTTTAAAGTGGTTAAAGATTATTTTAAGGTATTAGGAGTGTTTTTAGGGGTGAAAGAAATGGAAGCTAGGGATTTGACATGGAGTGGTGTAATAAATAAAGTTAGAAAGGTGGTAAATATGTGGAGGGGGAGGTCTTTGAAATTAAAAGGGAAAGTAATTGTCATAAATTCATTGTTGATGTCAATATTTATTTATGTAATGAATGTTTTGGATATGCCAGAATGGGTTTTATCTGAAATGAATAAAATTGTAGTTGATTTTTTATGGGAAGGGAAGGGGGTGAGAATAGCTTTTAAAACTTTGATTGCAGGTTATGAGGAGGGGGGTTTGAAGTTGGTAGATTTAAGTGTAAGGAAAACAGCAATTAGAGTAAAAATGGTACGGAAATATTTATTTGGTGAATTGGATTATGGGTGGAAAAGGTTTTTTAAAGAGTATTTGCAGGAGGTTGGGAGGATGGGGACAATGGTTTATTGATGAGTATGAAGAAGGAAATGTTAGGTAATATACCTTTGTTTTACAGAGAAGTGTTTGAGGCTTGGGGGCGGTTTTTACCAAATATTTATTATGAATGTACCAGTTTAGAAAATATTTTAAATCAGCCGATATTTTTAAATCCAAAGATAAAGTGCAATAATATGATGTTGTTTTGTAAATATTTTATGAGGGCTGGGATGAGGCAGATAGGTGACATAGCATATGAGGTAATTCCTGGGTTTCTTCCATTTCAGGCTATATATGACAATGTGGTTGAAGTAGATGAAGAAATAAGTAAAACTACTGTGGAGAATATGTACAAGAAAATATTAGGATGTATTCCCGGGGAGTGGGTGATTTTAATAAACAAAGAGGTGGTCAAAAGATCTAGGGCTTTACCAGTTTTATATTATGAAAGTAATGGGGAGAAACATGATTTATCAGGTCTAAAAGTTAAAATGGTTTATAGAAAATGTATTTTAAAAGAGATAAAAAGTCCTGCTGCGGAGAAAGTGTGGTCTAGGGTGTTTCCAAACATGGATGTAAAATCAATATGGAAGAATGTAAATGTAAAATATAATTTTATAGAATGTGAAGACAATGATTTTAAATTGAAACATAATAGGATTTTTACAAATGTGGTTTTGCATCAAATAAATAGGGATATTAAAAGAGAATGTGATATTTGTGGTACGGGGGTGGAAAATTTGATGCACTTTTTTATTGAATGTAGTAGGTTGAAAGATTTTCATGAGTTTTTAAAAGGACTTTTAGTAAAACATTGGGGAGAAGAGATTTTTACTGGGGTGGAGTGGAGGAGGTTGTTTCTTTTTGGTTTAAATGGGAAAAGTAAAGTTTTAAATATTAATTTGGTGAATTTTGTAATAAGTCATGCTAGATATGCGATAAGATTAAGAAGGAATTTAGGTCATTATGAAGGGAAAATTGTGAGTGTGGAAGGTTTTTTTAGGAGCATATTAGAGAGAGATATAGAGATAATATATAGATACGGTGGAGGAAATTTTGAAAAATTGTTTGTGTGGGGGAGTACTTTTATTGAAATTCTGTCAAATGGGAGACTTGTATTTCATTATTAAGTGGATGATTGTGTTTTTTAATGGGTTTTATTTTATTTATTTTTGATTTTTTGATTTTGTAAAAGGATGAATTGTTCATCCTTTTTTATTATTGATTGAATGTTGTAAATATTATGTGTTTTTTCATAATAAAAGATAAAAAAAAAAAAAAAATATGCCCGATCTCGTCTGATCTCGGAAGCTAAGCAGGGTCGGGCCTGGTTAGTACTTGGATGGGAGACCGCCTGGGAATACCAGGTGCTGTAAGCCTTTTGTCCACTAGGGGGTGTGGCATTATTTCATCAGCAACACTGCCTTGTAGTAAGCATTTGATGCTGAATTGACTAAATGCAGCTTCTATGGGCTAGTCTCCCCTGCCCTTTTAATACGATCAAAGTTCCTTGTGTTGTCAGGGAGCAACTGCCTTTTATTTATAAGACAAATAAGAATATTGTTACTGAATGCAGCTTGTGTGTGCTCTGTGCTCCCTCGCCCTGTTCAAATGATCAAAGGAAATAATGCTGGTGAGGAGTGGAACTGGACTGGTGTCTGATGGCCCTGTGTTTTCCATGTTGGAATTACAACCCTTCTTTTATGGAGTAAATCAAAAGCACAAGAGAATCTGAGATGTTATCGATAATAAATCAATTGGTTTCATGCATTTGTCTGTGTGTGTGTGTGTGTCTGAATGTGATTGTATTTCGTCATATCGCAAACATTTGTGATATCAGATAGGTTAAGATATTAAAAAGTAATTGGTGATTTTTTCGACAGTGTTGCATGATGGGAATCTAGTGGTTCACTGATATAATCTAGTAAACAAAATAAACTACTTTTTCACCACTCTGTGTGCAAGTGCATTCCTAAACGGCATTTAACGCAGGTCGATGTGATATGATATTATCAGAACACAAAGTGGTTACCGTTAGCGGAAAATGTTGGCACTGGAGAGACTTTGCCCTCCACTAAGCAGAAGAGATACCGTGATCAAGAAGGTGGTTGCACCCGGTGTGGGGCTCAGCCATTGCACTCTGGCTGTGCTGACCCCTTGTGAATTTTCCAAATGTGGGAATCTCGATTGCAAAATTTATGGTAGTGCTCGTTTGCGCTTTACCCTGATGTCTTTGTTAATGATAAACCGTTGCTTGGCGGCAGGCTTAAGGATGACTTGAGTCAACTGACTGTGCTTATGGAGATCTTTGAAGTCAGTTGTGAAAGAGACTTTGTGGACCAATCGAAAGGTGGAAACATTTGTTTGTAGCAAAATATTGTTGGCATTTTGTCGAAACATTATGTTGCGAAATGCAGCATTGTATTTATGCCACGCTGGTACTTCAATCAGGAGATAGTTGAGAAGCCACTCTAACCCCCCCCCGGTCATGATGTGTCATACGCGCCCCATGCGCTTCCAATATGAAATTGTCCATACATGCGTTCCTCCTTAGCACAGAACAATGCAATAGGTTTTCAACATCCAGAGCTTTTGTGTATTTATTGTGGCTAGTAGGATAGCTGCATGGGAAACTGTTGCTGATGATGTATTTGTCAGAAGTCATTGTATTTGTCCGTTTTTTCCCACAAGGCTGAAATATGTGCCCTCGCTTAGAAATGTTTGCAAGGTTTGTTTGTATTTCATCCAACTATCTGTGCTAAAAAGTGATGGCTACAGTATATGTAATTTCTTCCACTTTTTGAGTGAGCCAAAGTTCAAGCTGCTTATCTAATTGGTGAGAATGCAATGTCTGTTTATCAGACTCACTTTGACTTTATATGGTGTACCAAGAGATGTACCTTCGCTTACGGCCATACCAGCCTGAATATGCCCGATCTCGTCTGATCTCGGAAGCTAAGCAGGGTCGGGCCTGGTTAGTACTTGGATGGGAGACCGCCTGGGAATACCAGGTGCTGTAAGCCTTTTGTCCACTAGGGGGTGTGGCATTATTTCATCAGCAACACTGCCTTGTAGTAAGCATTTGATGCTGAATTGACTAAATGCAGCTTCTATGGGCTAGTCTCCCCTGCCCTTTTAATACGATCAAAGTTCCTTGTGTTGTCAGGGAGCAACTGCCTTTTATGCATAAGACAAATAAGAATATTGTTACTGAATGCAGCTTGTGTGTGCTCTGTGCTCCCTCGCCCTGTTCAAATGATCAAAGGAAATAATGCTGGTGAGGAGTGGAACTGGACTGGTGTCTGATGGCCCTGTGTTTTCCATGTTGGAATTACAACCCTTCTTTTATGGAGTAAATCAAAAGCACAAGAGAATCTGAGATGTTATCGATAATAAATCAATTGGTTTCATGCATTTGTCTGTGTGTGTGTGTGTGTCTGAATGTGATTGTATTTCGTCATATCGCAAACATTTGTGATATCAGATAGGTTAAGATATTAAAAAGTAATTGGTGATTTTTTCGACAGTGTTGCATGATGGGAATCTAGTGGTTCACTGATATAATCTAGTAAACAAAATAAACTACTTTTTCACCACTCTGTGTGCAAGTGCATTCCTAAACGGCATTTAACGCAGGTCGATGTGATATGATATTATCAGAACACAAAGTGGTTACCGTTAGCGGAAAATGTTGGCACTGGAGAGACTTGCCCTCCACTAAGCAGAAGAGATACCGTGATCAAGAAGGTGGTTCACCCAGTGTGGGGCTCAGCCATTGCACTCTGGCTGTGCTGACCCTTTGCGAATTTTCCAAATGTGGGAATCTCGATTGCGTAATTTATGGTAGTGGTCTGTAGTGGTCGTTTGCGCTTTACTCTGATGTCTTTGTAAATAATAAACCTTTGCTTGGCGGCAGGCTTGAGGATGACTTGAGTCAACTGACTGTGCTTATGGAGATCTTTGAAGTCAGTTGTGAAAGAGACTTTGTGGACCAATCGAAAGGTGGAAACATTTGTTTGTAGCAAAACATTGTTGGCATTTTGTCGAAACATTATGTTGCGAAATGCAGCATTGTATTTATGCCACGCTGGTACTTCAATCAAGAGATAGTTGAGAAGCCACTCTAACCCCCCCCGGTCATGATGTGTCATACGCGCCCCATGCGCTTCCAATATGAAATTGTCCATACATGCGTTCCTCCTTAGCACAGAACAATGCAATAGGTTTTCAACATCCAGAGCTTTTGTGTATTTATTGTGGCTAGTAGGATAGCTGCATGGGAAACTGTTGCTGATGATGTATTTGTCAGAAGTCATTGTATTTGTCCGTTTTTTCCCACAAGGCTGAAATATGTGCCCTCGCTTAGAAATGTTAGCAAGGTTTGTTTGTATTTCATCCAACTATCTGTGCTAAAAAGTGATGGCTACAGTATATGTAATTTCTTCCACTTTTTGAGTGAGCCAAAGTTCAAGCTGCTTATCTAATTGGTGAGAATGCAATGTCTGTTTATCAGACTCACTTTGACTTTATATGGTGTACCAAGAGATGTACCTTCGCTTACGGCCATACCAGCCTGAATATGCCCGATCTCGTCTGATCTCGGAAGCTAAGCAGGGTCGGGCCTGGTTAGTACTTGGATGGGAGACCGCCTGGGAATACCAGGTGCTGTAAGCCTTTTGTCCACTAGGGGGTGTGGCATTATTTCATCAGCAACACTGCCTTGTAGTAAGCATTTGATGCTGAATTGACTAAATGCAGCTTCTATGGGCTAGTCTCCCCTGCCCTTTTAATACGATCAAAGTTCCTTGTGTTGTCAGGGAGCAACTGCCTTTTATGCATAAGACAAATAAGAATATTGTTACTGAATGCAGCTTGTGTGTGCTCTGTGCTCCCTCGCCCTGTTCAAATGATCAAAGGAAATAATGCTGGTGAGGAGTGGAACTGGACTGGTGTCTGATGGCCCTGTGTTTTCCATGTTGGAATTACAACCCTTCTTTTATGGAGTAAATCAAAAGCACAAGAGAATCTGAGATGTTATCGATAATAAATCAATTGGTTTCATGCATTTGTCTGTGTGTGTGTGTGTGTCTGAATGTGATTGTATTTCGTCATATCGCAAACATTTGTGATATCAGATAGGTTAAGATATTAAAAAGTAATTGGTGATTTTTTCGACAGTGTTGCATGATGGGAATCTAGTGGTTCACTGATATAATCTAGTAAACAAAATAAACTACTTTTTCACCACTCTGTGTGCAAGTGCATTCCTAAACGGCATTTAACGCAGGTCGATGTGATATGATATTATCAGAACACAAAGTGGTTACCGTTAGCGGAAAATGTTGGCACTGGAGAGACTTTTCCTCCACTAAGCAGAAGAGATACCGTGATCAAGAAGGTGGTTCACCCAGTGTGGGGCTCAGCCATTGCACTCTGGCTGTGCTGACCCCTTGCGAATTTTCCAAATGTGGGAATCTCGATTGCATAAATTTATGGTAGTGCTCGTTTGAGCTTTACCCTGATGTCTTTGTTAATGATAAACTGTTGCTTGGCGGCAGGCTTAAGGATGACTTGAGTCAACTGACTGTGCTTATGGAGATCTTTGAAGTCAGTTGTGAAGGAGACTTTGTGGACCAATCGAAAGGTGGAAACATTTGTTTGTAGCAAAATATTGTTGGCATTTTGTCGAAACATTATGTTGCGAAATGCAGCATTGTATTTATGCCACGCTGGTACTTCAATCAAGAGATAGTTGAGAAGCCACTCTAACCCCCCCCCCGGTCATGATGTGTCATACGCGCCCCATGCGCTTCCAATATGAAATTGTCCATACATGCGTTCCTCCTTAGCACAGAACAATGCAATAGGTTTTCAACATCCAGAGCTTTTGTGTATTTATTGTGGCTAGTAGGATAGCTGCATGGGAAACTGTTGCTGATGATGTATTTGTCAGAAGTCATTGTATTTGTCCGTTTTTTCCCACAAGGCTGAAATATGTGCCCTCGCTTAGAAATGTTAGCAAGGTTTGTTTGTATTTCATCCAACTATCTGTGCTAAAAAGTGATGGCTACAGTATATGTAATTTCTTCCACTTTTTGAGTGAGCCAAAGTTCAAGCTGCTTATCTAATTGGTGAGAATGCAATGTCTGTTTATCAGACTCACTTTGACTTTATATGGTGTACCAAGAGATGTACCTTCGCTTACGGCCATACCAGCCTGAATACGCACCTGTTGTTGGGTAATTGACACAGGTGTGAGTGATTGCGCTGAGTCTGAGTGTTTGCTCCAGAGAGTTTGTGTTTGAGTTTTTGGGCTTTTTGAAGTACAATCTCCTTTTTGTGAATTGATTAAGTTTGAGTTATAGTTTGGGGTTGTTCCCCGACAGCATATTGCTGTTTGGGGGACTTTCCTCCTGTCGTTTTTGAGGATGGATACAATGGCTTGGACCCACGCTGGTAAAAAGATGACGAACAAAGGAAACATGGAAAATGGCGCTACAACAAGACACAAGCAAAAGTATGAAAAGAATTTAACAGTGGCTGTGGAAATTATGGGAGAGGAGAAAATTACAATGATGGAGCTATTGAGAGGGATTAAAGAAGTTTGTGGACTGGTCTGCGGATGTCGGGTCAAAGATGAAAAACGATATGAAGTGACGCTATCAAGTGCGAGAGGGAAGGAAAAACTGATGGATGGATTTAAAATCCGGAGCTGTCGAATCATGGGAAAGGATCTTTCGCTGGATGAGATGGTTGTATCCTTCTTAAACCTCCCAGTATATATTACAGACGAGGACATCACAGAACGGCTAAGAGCATGGGGTGTGTCTGCTGTATCACCGGTGAAAAGGCGCTACTGGCCAGGGACGGAAGTTGCCGATGGGACGCGCTTCTGCAAAGTAAAGTTCACAGACACTGTGCGCTCGCTTGCCATATTCGGCCAAATTTGAAACGATGGAAGGGGCTGAGTATTTTAGAGTAATACACGATCGTCAGGTGAAGGTCTGTAGGCTGTGTATCCAGCCAGGGCACGTGCTACGTGAGTGCCCTGATTTCGCATGTCATAAGTGTGGTGAGCAGGGGCATTACGCACGAGAGTGCAATGGGAGAAGAGAGCGCGGTTGTGTTGGATGCGGGAGGAGTGTTGCGCAGTGCTCATGTTCCCATGGTGAAGATGCTCATGACTTGGCATCACAGGTCTTCAGCGGAAATAGTGTCATGGAGGAGAGCGAGATGGAAGGAACGGGGGATGAGATCGGCATGAGCGAGCAGTCCCAGGGAGAGAGGGAGGGCGAAGAAGACCAGAGGCAGTCGGAGGATGAAGCAGAGACGGGGCCTTGTCCTGTAGGAAAGGAGGCATTAAAGGATGGAGGGATAAGTTCAAGCCTGGATGATGTGGAGTTGGAGGGCGTTCCTCGTGGAGAGGGGGGGGTAGAGTGGTTTGAAAAAGAAGCACATGGAGAGGCATTGGCTTCGGGTTCTGCAGGTGAAGTGGAGATCCCGACTGGGTCTGAAGTCCAGGGAGGCTACTCTAGGGAGGTGGATCCTGCAAGGGATGACTCTTATAAACGAAAAGGGTCGGAAGAAGAGCTGACGGAGGAAGAGAAGGAGCACATACAATCTCTGCGGAGGGAGAGTAAAAGGAACATGATTACCAGGAGAAAAAAAAGGTAAAAGATCAATCAGGAAGGACTGGATTCATCCCCTCCTCTTTATATTCATAATGGTGAGAGTTGTATCTATCAACACTAATGGACTTCGTAGCAAAGAAAAGCTAGAGCTAGTGTTGGAAGCCTTTTCTGCGGACATACTATGTCTTCAGGAGACTCATTGGACTGAGCCGTATATGGACAATGTAAGGCAGAGATGGAATGGACAAATATACGTAAGTAATGGTACTGTGCGGGCATGTGGGGTAGCTATTTTGGTAAAACACAATGTTGTGTCTAATATAAATTTGTTATGTGCTGACACTGTGGGTCGAATGGTGGGAGTGGGTTTCACTTATCAAGATGTAGAGTACTCGTTATACAATATGTATGCTCCTAATAAAGAAATTGATAGGAGGGTTATGTTTATGTCAATGGGGGGATTATGTGGGAAGAACTGTCTGCTTGTGGGAGATTTTAATGTATGGATGGATAGGCTAGATGCCTCAAGTAGCGCACATTTTGGCTCTGACTCATCTAGGGGAGCGCTAGTAAGGCTAATGCGGGATGAGGATTGGGTGGATATATGGAGGGAGAGGAATCCAGATAAGCGGGTGTTCTCTCGAAGACAAGTGGTGAGGGGTGAGCTCAAGCAGTCACGTATAGATTTGTGTCTCGCTCATAGAGAGGTTGCGCACTTGGTTGCGGGGGTAGAGTATTCTCAGACATTTTTTAGTGACCATGATGCTCTGCTTTTCCGGCTGGGTGCATCAGGGGAGGGGAGGGGGGGGGGTTTGTGGTGTCTTAATGCCAGTCTGCTGAAGGATGAGGGGTTTAAGGCAGCAGTGAAAGAGTGTGTGAAAGACGCCGTGTCAGATCCTCTATTTGAGTCTGATGTGAGTGTGTGGTGGGAAGGATTAAAAGGGGAGTTCAAGAGGCTGGCAATATCTAGTGCAAGACAGGCAAATGTGTTAAGGAGGAGGGAGGAGAGGATTCTTAAATCCCGCCTGTTATTGGAATTAGAAAAGGTAGAAAACTGTCCAGGCTATGATGTTACAGAGTACCTGAGGGTGAGGGAGGAGTTGAGGGTAGTAGAGAGGCACAGGTGTATGGGGGCAGTGGTGAGGAGTAGAGCACAGTATGTGGTGGATGGGGAGAAGAATACTGCTTTTTTCCTGGGGTTAGAAAGGAGGATGCAGGAAAGGAGTTTTCTAACGGAGCTGTTAAATGAGAGAGGGGAGAGGGTGACAGATCTGGAAGGAATTTTAAATACAGTGCATTCCTTTTATAAGGGCTTATTTACGTCGGGCGGGGTAGATGAAGTGAGTATGAGAAGAGTGCTAGAAGCAGTGGAGGCTAGGGTGTCGACTGAGGATGCAGAGATGTGTGATGCTGATTTTACATTGGCAGAGATTAAAGCTGCTATCTTGGGCCTGAACTTAAATAAGAGCCCGGGTTCAGATGGTCTGACTGCAGAATTTTACCGAGAGTTTAGGGACATACTGGCCCCACTGATGCTGCGTGTGTATGTGTGTATGGAGGAGAAGAGGGTAGTCCCTGAATCTTTAGCTATGGGTGTGTTGACTATGTTATATAAAGGGAAGGGGAGCAGACTGAAATTAGAGAACTACAGACCAATAACCCTTTTGAACTCAGACAATAAGGTGCTAGCTAAGATAATGGCAAATAGGTTGAATAAGGTGATGGGAAGCATCATAGCACCTACTCAGGCCTATGGAGTTCCAGGGCGGGATGTAGTGGACACCCTCTGCACTATCCGAGATGTAGTGAAGCAGATGCAGGAAGTGGGAGGGGCGGTGCTCTGTCTAGATCTGAATAAAGCTTTTGATCGGGTGGAGCATCGGTTCCTATTAGAGGCTTTGGCAAGATTTGGGTTCGGGCCTCGTCTTAAAGAATGGGTGAAGCTTTTGTATGGGTCAGCTTGCAGTGTCGTTAAATGTAATGGTGTGCTAACTGATTCCTTTCCCCTGGGCAGGTCTGTTAGGCAGGGTTGTCCATTGTCTGCATTGCTATACAGCATCTCAGTAGAGCCTTTAGCGGCGTTTGTAAAGCGTGATGGAGGAGTGCATGGAGTGGACCTCCCGGGGGGAGGCGTCAGTGTAATGCATCATTATGCTGATGATACCACATGTACTGTGCGGGATGGAGAGAGTGTGAATTGTCTGATGAAGTGTTTTGATGTGTATGGGAGAGCTTCTGGGGCTAAGGTGAATGTAGAAAAGTCACAAATGTTATGTGCTGATGATAATGTTATAAGTACATGTAACATTCCTTTTAAGACTGTTAAGGGGCATGTGAGAATTTTAGGTGTGAATATTGGGGTAGATGAGCGGGAGGCGAGGGACTTAACTTGGACAGGGGTGATTAATAAAATAAAGACGACTTTAAATTGTTGGAAACAAAGGAAATTAAAATTGAGGGGGAAAGTGGTGGTGGTGAATGCATTGTTGATGTCCAAATGTGTGTATACCTTAGGGGTTATGGACATGCCGGAATGGGTTCTGAAGGGAATTAATAATTTAGTGTCTGATTTCCTGTGGGGTGGGAAGGGGGTGAAGATTGCTCACGATGTGATGATAGCAAATTATGATAGGGGTGGGTTGAGATTAATAGATCTGGAAGTGAAGTTAAAAGCCATGAGGGTTAAGAGAGTGCAACGGTTTTTGTATGGGGAGGAGGGTCAGGGGTGGAAGGAGTTTTTCAGACATTGGTTGCATAGGAGTGGAGGTTGTGGGGATTACGGGTTGTTAATGTGTTTTAAGCCTAGCATGTATGCAGAGGTGCCTGAGTTTTACCAGGAGGTGTTCAGGGCCTGGGCAGAGTTCTTACCGCAGGTAAGTTATGAGTGTGACTCTATAGGGGTGATTTTGAATATACCAGTTTTTCTGAACCCAATGCTGAAATCAGAGGGAAAGATGATGGAGAGTAAGGTAATAATGAAGGCAGGCATGATAAGAGTGAGGGACTTTAGGTATGAGGTGGTGCCGGGGTTCCTGCCTGATCAGGCGATCGTAGATACTGTCTGGGGTATAGATGAAGATGTCAGAAAAGGGACGGTGTTGCGAATGTATGAGAGGATAAAGGAGTGTGTTCCAGGGGAGTGGGTGAGGCTGCTGGACAATCATTCGAGTAATGGAGTCTTAGAGACCTTGCCTGAGATGAAGGTGAAATGTGGAGAAACCATGCAAGCCTTATCCTCTACTCAGGTGAGGGCCTTATACTGGGCGATTATTACCAGGAAGGTCAGAGCGCCGGCATCGGAGAAAGTGTGGAGGCAAGTTTTTCCAGGGATGGAAGTTGAGACGTTGTGGGAAAACATGGTAGTGAGGCTCAACAGTCTAGAATGTACCCATTTTGACTTTATGTTGAGGCACAACCGTGTTTTTACTAAGGTGGTGTTACATCAGGTAGACAGGTCAGTGTCTCGTGTGTGTGATGTATGTAGAGATGAGGATGAAAATCTGATGCACATGATGTTTGAATGTGTTGATGTGGCTGGGTTTTATGTGAGGTTGAGGGAAATGTTAGAAAGGTACTGGGGAGAAGAGATAATAGGTGGGGTTGATTGGAGGTGGTTGGTATTGTTTGGAGTGGGTCAGCATGTGAGGGGGGTGAATATTGTATTGTTGAATTTTATGCTATCACATGCAAGGTATGCGGTATATTCTAGGAGGAACTTGGCAAGGTTTGAGGGAAAGAGGGTGACAGTGTGGAAGGTATTTGAAGGATTGATAAGGAAGGATGTAGATTTGATGTATAGGTCTAAGCAGGAGGATTTTGAGAAGGTGTTTATGAAGGATTGTGGATTTATTACTGTGGGGGAGGATGGTGGTTTGG
Organism: Salvelinus namaycush; assembly: GCF_016432855.1. Classification (NCBI taxonomy): domain Eukaryota; kingdom Metazoa; phylum Chordata; class Actinopteri; order Salmoniformes; family Salmonidae; genus Salvelinus; species Salvelinus namaycush. Next base: position 11,456 of record NW_024061616.1, on the reverse strand, counting down.
TGTATGGGTTTTGATGTGTAAAGTGTTGGAGATATTATTTTTTATTATTTTTTATTATTTTTTATTTTTATTTTTATTTTTTTTGTGGAATTTGTCTTAATAAAGTCTTGTATGCATTGGTTGTATAATTCTGGTATTTTAATTTCTTTGGGTTTTTTGATTTGATAGGGGGTGAATTGTTTGCCTGCCTATGTTTAGAAATGTATTGATTGAAATGGTTTTTGCATATTGAATTTGTAAATATTGTAAAACAAGAATTTTTTATAATAAAAAAAAAAAAAAAAAAAAAAATATGCCCGATCTCGTCTGATCTCGGAAGCTAAGCAGGGTCGGGCCTGGTTAGTACTTGGATGGGAGACCGCCTGGGAATACCAGGTGCTGTAAGCCTTTTGTCCACTAGGGGGTGTGGCATTATTTCATCAGCAACACTGCCTTGTAGTAAGCATTTGATGCTGAATTGACTAAATGCAGCTTCTATGGGCTAGTCTCCCCTGCCCTTTTAATACGATCAAAGTTCCTTGTGTTGTCAGGGAGCAACTGCCTTTTATGCATAAGACAAATAAGAATATTGTTACTGAATGCAGCTTGTGTGTGCTCTGTGCTCCCTCGCCCTGTTCAAATGATCAAAGGAAATAATGCTGGTGAGGAGTGGAACTGGACTGGTGTCTGATGGCCCTGTGTTTTCCATGTTGGAATTACAACCCTTCTTTTATGGAGTAAATCAAAAGCACAAGAGAATCTGAGATGTTATCGATAATAAATCAATTGGTTTCATGCATTTGTCTGTGTGTGTGTGTGTGTCTGAATGTGATTGTATTTCGTCATATCGCAAACATTTGTGATATCAGATAGGTTAAGATATTAAAAAGTAATTGGTGATTTTTTCGACAGTGTTGCATGATGGGAATCTAGTGGTTCACTGATATAATCTAGTAAACAAAATAAACTACTTTTTCACCACTCTGTGTGCAAGTGCATTCCTAAACGGCATTTAACGCAGGTCGATGTGATATGATATTATCAGAACACAAAGTGGTTACCGTTAGCGGAAAATGTTGGCACTGGAGAGACTTGCCCTCCACTAAGCAGAAGAGATACCGTGATCAAGAAGGTGGTTCACCCAGTGTGGGGCTCAGCCATTGCACTCTGGCTGTGCTGACCCCTTGTGAATTTTCCAAATGTGGGAATCTCGATTGCAATAATTTATGGTAGTGGTCGTTTGCGCTTTACCCTGATGTCTTTGTTAATGATAAACCGTTGCTTGGCGGCAGGCTTAAGGATGACTTGAGTCAACTGACTGTGCTTATGGAGATCTTTGAAGTCAGTTGTGAAAGAGACTTTGTGGACCAATCGAAAGGTGGAAACATTTGTTTGTAGCAAAACATTGTTGGCATTTTGTCGAAACATTATGTTGCGAAATGCAGCATTGTATTTATGCCACGCTGGTACTTCAATCAAGAGATAGTTGAGAAGCCACTCTAACCCCCCCCCGGTCATGATGTGTCATACGCGCCCCATGCGCTTCCAATATGAAATTGTCCATACATGCGTTCCTCCTTAGCACAGAACAATGCAATAGGTTTTCAACATCCAGAGCTTTTGTGTATTTATTGTGGCTAGTAGGATAGCTGCATGGGAAACTGTTGCTGATGATGTATTTGTCAGAAGTCATTGTATTTGTCCGTTTTTTCCCACAAGGCTGAAATATGTGCCCTCGCTTTGAAATGTTAGCAAGGTTTGTTTGTATTTCATCCAACTATCTGTGCTAAAAAGTGATGGCTACAGTATATGTAATTTCTTCCACTTTTTGAGTGAGCCAAAGTTCAAGCTGCTTATCTAATTGGTGAGAATGCAATGTCTGTTTATCAGACTCACTTTGACTTTATATGGTGTACCAAGAGATGTGCCTTCGCTTACGGCCATACCAGCCTGAATACGCCCGATCTCGTCTGATCTCGGAAGCTAAGCAGGGTCGGGCCTGGTTAGTACTTGGATGGGAGACCGCCTGGGAATACCAGGTGCTGTAAGCCTTTTGTCCACTAGGGGGTGTGGCATTATTTCATCAGCAACACTGCCTTGTAGTAAGCATTTGATGCTGAATTGACTAAATGCAGCTTCTATGGGCTAGTCTCCCCTGCCCTTTTAATACGATCAAAGTTCCTTGTGTTGTCAGGGAGCAACTGCCTTTTATTGCATAAGACAAATAAGAATATTGTTACTGAATGCAGCTTGTGTGTGCTCTGTGCTCCCTCGCCCTGTTCAAATGATCAAAGGAAATAATGCTGGTGAGGAGTGGAACTGGACTGGTGTCTGATGGCCCTGTGTTTTCCATGTTGGAATTACAACCCTTCTTTTATGGAGTAAATCAAAAGCACAAGAGAATCTGAGATGTTATCGATAATAAATCAATTGGTTTCATGCATTTGTCTGTGTGTGTGTGTGTGTCTGAATGTGATTGTATTTCGTCATATCGCAAACATTTGTGATATCAGATAGGTTAAGATATTAAAAAGTAATTGGTGATTTTTTCGACAGTGTTGCATGATGGGAATCTAGTGGTTCACTGATATAATCTAGTAAACAAAATAAACTACTTTTTCACCACTCTGTGTGCAAGTGCATTCCTAAACGGCATTTAACGCAGGTCGATGTGATATGATATTATCAGAACACAAAGTGGTTACCGTTAGCGGAAAATGTTGGCACTGGAGAGACTTGCCCTCCACTAAGCAGAAGAGATACCGTGATCAAGAAGGTGGTTCACCCAGTGTGGGGCTCAGCCATTGCACTCTGGCTGTGCTGACCCCTTGTGAATTTTCCAAATGTGGGAATCTCGATTGCAATAATTTATGGTAGTGGTCGTTTGCGCTTTACCCTGATGTCTTTGTTAATGATAAACCGTTGCTTGGCGGCAGGCTTAAGGATGACTTGAGTCAACTGACTGTGCTTATGGAGATCTTTGAAGTCAGTTGTGAAAGAGACTTTGTGGACCAATCGAAAGGTGGAAACATTTGTTTGTAGCAAAACATTGTTGGCATTTTGTCGAAACATTATGTTGCGAAATGCAGCATTGTATTTATGCCACGCTGGTACTTCAATCAAGAGATAGTTGAGAAGCCACTCTAACCCCCCCCGGTCATGATGTGTCATACGCGCCCCATGCGCTTCCAATATGAAATTGTCCATACATGCGTTCCTCCTTAGCACAGAACAATGCAATAGGTTTTCAACATCCAGAGCTTTTGTGTATTTATTGTGGCTAGTAGGATAGCTGCATGGGAAACTGTTGCTGATGATGTATTTGTCAGAAGTCATTGTATTTGTCCGTTTTTTCCCACAAGGCTGAAATATGTGCCCTCGCTTTGAAATGTTAGCAAGGTTTGTTTGTATTTCATCCAACTATCTGTGCTAAAAAGTGATGGCTACAGTATATGTAATTTCTTCCACTTTTTGAGTGAGCCAAAGTTCAAGCTGCTTATCTAATTGGTGAGAATGCAATGTCTGTTTATCAGACTCACTTTGACTTTATATGGTGTACCAAGAGATGTGCCTTCGCTTACGGCCATACCAGCCTGAATACGCCCGATCTCGTCTGATCTCGGAAGCTAAGCAGGGTCGGGCCTGGTTAGTACTTGGATGGGAGACCGCCTGGGAATACCAGGTGCTGTAAGCCTTTTGTCCACTAGGGGGTGTGGCATTATTTCATCAGCAACACTGCCTTGTAGTAAGCATTTGATGCTGAATTGACTAAATGCAGCTTCTATGGGCTAGTCTCCCCTGCCCTTTTAATACGATCAAAGTTCCTTGTGTTGTCAGGGAGCAACTGCCTTTTATTGCATAAGACAAATAAGAATATTGTTACTGAATGCAGCTTGTGTGTGCTCTGTGCTCCCTCGCCCTGTTCAAATGATCAAAGGAAATAATGCTGGTGAGGAGTGGAACTGGACTGGTGTCTGATGGCCCTGTGTTTTCCATGTTGGAATTACAACCCTTCTTTTATGGAGTAAATCAAAAGCACAAGAGAATCTGAGATGTTATCGATAATAAATCAATTGGTTTCATGCATTTGTCTGTGTGTGTGTGTGTGTCTGAATGTGATTGTATTTCGTCATATCGCAAACATTTGTGATATCAGATAGGTTAAGATATTAAAAAGTAATTGGTGATTTTTTCGACAGTGTTGCATGATGGGAATCTAGTGGTTCACTGATATAATCTAGTAAACAAAATAAACTACTTTTTCACCACTCTGTGTGCAAGTGCATTCCTAAACGGCATTTAACGCAGGTCGATGTGATATGATATTATCAGAACACAAAGTGGTTACCGTTAGCGGAAAATGTTGGCACTGGAGAGACTTGCCCTCCACTAAGCAGAAGAGATACCGTGATCAAGAAGGTGGTTGCACCCAGTGTGGGGCTCAGCCATTGCACTCTGGCTGTGCTGACCCCTTGTGAATTTTCCAAATGTGGGAATCTCGATTGCAATAATTTATGGTAGTGGTCGTTTGTGCTTTACCCTGATGTCTTTGTTAATGATAAACCGTTGCTTGGCGGCAGGCTTAAGGATGACTTGAGTCAACTGACTGTGCTTATGGAGATCTTTGAAGTCAGTTGTGAAAGAGACTTTGTGGACCAATCGAAAGGTGGAAACATTTGTTTGTAGCAAAACATTGTTGGCATTTTGTCGAAACATTATGTTGCGAAATGCAGCATTGTATTTATGCCACGCTGGTACTTCAATCAAGAGATAGTTGAGAAGCCACTCTAACCCCCCCCGGTCATGATGTGTCATACGCGCCCCATGCGCTTCCAATATGAAATTGTCCATACATGCGTTCCTCCTTAGCACAGAACAATGCAATAGGTTTTCAACATCCAGAGCTTTTGTGTATTTATTGTGGCTAGTAGGATAGCTGCATGGGAAACTGTTGCTGATGATGTATTTGTCAGAAGTCATTGTATTTGTCCGTTTTTTCCCACAAGGCTGAAATATGTGCCCTCGCTTTGAAATGTTAGCAAGGTTTGTTTGTATTTCATCCAACTATCTGTGCTAAAAAGTGATGGCTACAGTATATGTAATTTCTTCCACTTTTTGAGTGAGCCAAAGTTCAAGCTGCTTATCTAATTGGTGAGAATGCAATGTCTGTTTATCAGACTCACTTTGACTTTATATGGTGTACCAAGAGATGTGCCTTCGCTTACGGCCATACCAGCCTGAATACGCCCGATCTCGTCTGATCTCGGAAGCTAAGCAGGGTCGGGCCTGGTTAGTACTTGGATGGGAGACCGCCTGGGAATACCAGGTGCTGTAAGCCTTTTGTCCACTAGGGGGTGTGGCATTATTTCATCAGCAACACTGCCTTGTAGTAAGCATTTGATGCTGAATTGACTAAATGCAGCTTCTATGGGCTAGTCTCCCCTGCCCTTTTAATACGATCAAAGTTCCTTGTGTTGTCAGGGAGCAACTGCCTTTTATTGCATAAGACAAATAAGAATATTGTTACTGAATGCAGCTTGTGTGTGCTCTGTGCTCCCTCGCCCTGTTCAAATGATCAAAGGAAATAATGCTGGTGAGGAGTGGAACTGGACTGGTGTCTGATGGCCCTGTGTTTTCCATGTTGGAATTACAACCCTTCTTTTATGGAGTAAATCAAAAGCACAAGAGAATCTGAGATGTTATCGATAATAAATCAATTGGTTTCATGCATTTGTCTGTGTGTGTGTGTGTGTCTGAATGTGATTGTATTTCGTCATATCGCAAACATTTGTGATATCAGATAGGTTAAGATATTAAAAAGTAATTGGTGATTTTTTCGACAGTGTTGCATGATGGGAATCTAGTGGTTCACTGATATAATCTAGTAAACAAAATAAACTACTTTTTCACCACTCTGTGTGCAAGTGCATTCCTAAACGGCATTTAACGCAGGTCGATGTGATATGATATTATCAGAACACAAAGTGGTTACCGTTAGCGGAAAATGTTGGCACTGGAGAGACTTGCCCTCCACTAAGCAGAAGAGATACCGTGATCAAGAAGGTGGTTCACCCAGTGTGGGGCTCAGCCATTGCACTCTGGCTGTGCTGACCCCTTGTGAATTTTCCAAATGTGGGAATCTCGATTGCATAATTTATGGTAGTGGTCGTTTGCGCTTTACCCTGATGTCTTTGTTAATGATAAACCGTTGCTTGGCGGCAGGCTTAAGGATGACTTGAGTCAACTGACTGTGCTTATGGAGATCTTTGAAGTCAGTTGTGAAAGAGACTTTGTGGACCAATCGAAAGGTGGAAACATTTGTTTGTAGCAAAACATTGTTGGCATTTTGTCGAAACATTATGTTGCGAAATGCAGCATTGTATTTATGCCACGCTGGTACTTCAATCAAGAGATAGTTGAGAAGCCACTCTAACCCCCCCCGGTCATGATGTGTCATACGCGCCCCATGCGCTTCCAATATGAAATTGTCCATACATGCGTTCCTCCTTAGCACAGAACAATGCAATAGGTTTTCAACATCCAGAGCTTTTGTGTATTTATTGTGGCTAGTAGGATAGCTGCATGGGAAACTGTTGCTGATGATGTATTTGTCAGAAGTCATTGTATTTGTCCGTTTTTTCCCACAAGGCTGAAATATGTGCCCTCGCTTTGAAATGTTAGCAAGGTTTGTTTGTATTTCATCCAACTATCTGTGCTAAAAAGTGATGGCTACAGTATATGTAATTTCTTCCACTTTTTGAGTGAGCCAAAGTTCAAGCTGCTTATCTAATTGGTGAGAATGCAATGTCTGTTTATCAGACTCACTTTGACTTTATATGGTGTACCAAGAGATGTGCCTTCGCTTACGGCCATACCAGCCTGAATACGCCCGATCTCGTCTGATCTCGGAAGCTAAGCAGGGTCGGGCCTGGTTAGTACTTGGATGGGAGACCGCCTGGGAATACCAGGTGCTGTAAGCCTTTTGTCCACTAGGGGGTGTGGCATTATTTCATCAGCAACACTGCCTTGTAGTAAGCATTTGATGCTGAATTGACTAAATGCAGCTTCTATGGGCTAGTCTCCCCTGCCCTTTTAATACGATCAAAGTTCCTTGTGTTGTCAGGGAGCAACTGCCTTTTATTGCATAAGACAAATAAGAATATTGTTACTGAATGCAGCTTGTGTGTGCTCTGTGCTCCCTCGCCCTGTTCAAATGATCAAAGGAAATAATGCTGGTGAGGAGTGGAACTGGACTGGTGTCTGATGGCCCTGTGTTTTCCATGTTGGAATTACAACCCTTCTTTTATGGAGTAAATCAAAAGCACAAGAGAATCTGAGATGTTATCGATAATAAATCAATTGGTTTCATGCATTTGTCTGTGTGTGTGTGTGTGTCTGAATGTGATTGTATTTCGTCATATCGCAAACATTTGTGATATCAGATAGGTTAAGATATTAAAAAGTAATTGGTGATTTTTTCGACAGTGTTGCATGATGGGAATCTAGTGGTTCACTGATATAATCTAGTAAACAAAATAAACTACTTTTTCACCACTCTGTGTGCAAGTGCATTCCTAAACGGCATTTAACGCAGGTCGATGTGATATGATATTATCAGAACACAAAGTGGTTACCGTTAGCGGAAAATGTTGGCACTGGAGAGACTTTGCCCTCCACTAAGCAGAAGAGATACCGTGATCAAGAAGGTGGTTCACCCAGTGTGGGGCTCAGCCATTGCACTCTGGCTGTGCTGACCCCTTGTGAATTTTCCAAATGTGGGAATCTCGATTGCAATAATTTATGGTAGTGGTCGTTTGCGCTTTACCCTGATGTCTTTGTTAATGATAAACCGTTGCTTGGCGGCAGGCTTAAGGATGACTTGAGTCAACTGACTGTGCTTATGGAGATCTTTGAAGTCAGTTGTGAAAGAGACTTTGTGGACCAATCGAAAGGTGGAAACATTTGTTTGTAGCAAAACATTGTTGGCATTTTGTCGAAACATTATGTTGCGAAATGCAGCATTGTATTTATGCCACGCTGGTACTTCAATCAAGAGATAGTTGAGAAGCCACTCTAACCCCCCCCCGGTCATGATGTGTCATACGCGCCCCATGCGCTTCCAATATGAAATTGTCCATACATGCGTTCCTCCTTAGCACAGAACAATGCAATAGGTTTTCAACATCCAGAGCTTTTGTGTATTTATTGTGGCTAGTAGGATAGCTGCATGGGAAACTGTTGCTGATGATGTATTTGTCAGAAGTCATTGTATTTGTCCGTTTTTTCCCACAAGGCTGAAATATGTGCCCTCGCTTTAGAAATGTTAGCAAGGTTTGTTTGTATTTCATCCAACTATCTGTGCTAAAAAGTGATGGCTACAGTATATGTAATTTCTTCCACTTTTTGAGTGAGCCAAAGTTCAAGCTGCTTATCTAATTGGTGAGAATGCAATGTCTGTTTATCAGACTCACTTTGACTTTATATGGTGTACCAAGAGATGTACCTTCGCTTACGGCCATACCAGCCTGAATACGCCCGATCTCGTCTGATCTCGGAAGCTAAGCAGGGTCGGGCCTGGTTAGTACTTGGATGGGAGACCGCCTGGGAATACCAGGTGCTGTAAGCCTTTTGTCCACTAGGGGGTGTGGCATTATTTCATCAGCAACACTGCCTTGTAGTAAGCATTTGATGCTGAATTGACTAAATGCAGCTTCTATGGGCTAGTCTCCCCTGCCCTTTTAATACGATCAAAGTTCCTTGTGTTGTCAGGGAGCAACTGCCTTTTATTGCATAAGACAAATAAGAATATTGTTACTGAATGCAGCTTGTGTGTGCTCTGTGCTCCCTCGCCCTGTTCAAATGATCAAAGGAAATAATGCTGGTGAGGAGTGGAACTGGACTGGTGTCTGATGGCCCTGTGTTTTCCATGTTGGAATTACAACCCTTCTTTTATGGAGTAAATCAAAAGCACAAGAGAATCTGAGATGTTATCGATAATAAATCAATTGGTTTCATGCATTTGTCTGTGTGTGTGTGTGTGTCTGAATGTGATTGTATTTCGTCATATCGCAAACATTTGTGATATCAGATAGGTTAAGATATTAAAAAGTAATTGGTGATTTTTTCGACAGTGTTGCATGATGGGAATCTAGTGGTTCACTGATATAATCTAGTAAACAAAATAAACTACTTTTTCACCACTCTGTGTGCAAGTGCATTCCTAAACGGCATTTAACGCAGGTCGATGTGATATGATATTATCAGAACACAAAGTGGTTACCGTTAGCGGAAAATGTTGGCACTGGAGAGACTTTCCCTCCACTAAGCAGAAGAGATACCGTGATCAAGAAGGTGGTTCACCCAGTGTGGGGCTCAGCCATTGCACTCTGGCTGTGCTGACCCCTTGTGAATTTTCCAAATGTGGGAATCTCGATTGCATAATTTATGGTAGTGGTCGTTTGCGCTTTACCCTGATGTCTTTGTTAATGATAAACCGTTGCTTGGCGGCAGGCTTAAGGATGACTTGAGTCAACTGACTGTGCTTATGGAGATCTTTGAAGTCAGTTGTGAAAGAGACTTTGTGGACCAATCGAAAGGTGGAAACATTTGTTTGTAGCAAAACATTGTTGGCATTTTGTCGAAACATTATGTTGCGAAATGCAGCATTGTATTTATGCCACGCTGGTACTTCAATCAAGAGATAGTTGAGAAGCCACTCTAACCCCCCCCGGTCATGATGTGTCATACGCGCCCCATGCGCTTCCAATATGAAATTGTCCATACATGCGTTCCTCCTTAGCACAGAACAATGCAATAGGTTTTCAACATCCAGAGCTTTTGTGTATTTATTGTGGCTAGTAGGATAGCTGCATGGGAAACTGTTGCTGATGATGTATTTGTCAGAAGTCATTGTATTTGTCCGTTTTTTCCCACAAGGCTGAAATATGTGCCCTCGCTTTGAAATGTTAGCAAGGTTTGTTTGTATTTCATCCAACTATCTGTGCTAAAAAGTGATGGCTACAGTATATGTAATTTCTTCCACTTTTTGAGTGAGCCAAAGTTCAAGCTGCTTATCTAATTGGTGAGAATGCAATGTCTGTTTATCAGACTCACTTTGACTTTATATGGTGTACCAAGAGATGTTCCTTCGCTTACGGCCATACCAGCCTGAATACGCCCGATCTCGTCTGATCTCGGAAGCTAAGCAGGGTCGGGCCTGGTTAGTACTTGGATGGGAGACCGCCTGGGAATACCAGGTGCTGTAAGCCTTTTGTCCACTAGGGGGTGTGGCATTATTTCATCAGCAACACTGCCTTGTAGTAAGCATTTGATGCTGAATTGACTAAATGCAGCTTCTATGGGCTAGTCTCCCCTGCCCTTTTAATACGATCAAAGTTCCTTGTGTTGTCAGGGAGCAACTGCCTTTTATGCATAAGACAAATAAGAATATTGTTACTGAATGCAGCTTGTGTGTGCTCTGTGCTCCCTCGCCCTGTTCAAATGATCAAAGGAAATAATGCTGGTGAGGAGTGGAACTGGACTGGTGTCTGATGGCCCTGTGTTTTCCATGTTGGAATTACAACCCTTCTTTTATGGAGTAAATCAAAAGCACAAGAGAATCTGAGATGTTATCGATAATAAATCAATTGGTTTCATGCATTTGTCTGTGTGTGTGTGTGTGTGTCTGAATGTGATTGTATTTCGTCATATCGCAAACATTTGTGATATCAGATAGGTTAAGATATTAAAAAGTAATTGGTGATTTTTTCGACAGTGTTGCATGATGGGAATCTAGTGGTTCACTGATATAATCTAGTAAACAAAATAAACTACTTTTTCACCACTCTGTGTGCAAGTGCATTCCTAAACGGCATTTAACGCAGGTCGATGTGATATGATATTATCAGCAACACAAAGTGGTTCCCGTTAGCGGAAAATGTTGGCACTGGAGAGACTTGCCCTCCACTAAGCAGAAGAGATACTGTGATCAAGAAGTTGGTTGACCCAGTGTGGGGCTCAGCCATTCCACTCTGGCTGGGCTGACCCCTTTTGAATTTTCCAAATGTGGGCAATCTCGAATGCAAAATTTATGGTAGTGGTCGTTTGCTAAATTTATGGTAGTGGTCGTTTGCGCTGTACCCTGATATCTTTGTTAATGATAAACTGTTGCTTGGCGGCAGGCTTAAGGATGACTTGAGTCAACCGACTGTGCTTATGGAGATCTTTGAAGTCAGTTGTGAAAGAGACTTTGTGGACCAATCGAAAGGTGGAAACATTTGTTTGTAGCAAAACATTGTTGGCATTTTGTCTAAACATTATGTTGCGAAATGCAGCATTGTATTTATGCCACGCTGGTACTTCAATCAAGAGATAGTTGAGAAGCCACTCTAACCCCCCCGGTCATGATGTGTCATACGCGCCCCATGCGCTTCCAATATGAAATTGTCCATACATGCGTTCCTCCTTAGCACAGAACA